>NC_056598.1:32395259-32409921 GCF_018340385.1 Cyprinus carpio
GTTTAACAGAATTTCTTTTAATTTATAGTGAACTATCACTTTAATCGAACACACATGGCAGTGTGAATAAGCCAGGGGTGTGTGTGTGTGTGTGTGTGTGTGTGTGTGTGTGTGTGTGTGTGTGTTTTAGGTAAGGTAAGGAATGCATGTATGCATGTGTAGTGTGTCTGTGTGTGTCGTGTGTGTGTTTTTGTACATGCATGCATGCGTGTGTGTTGTGGGTGTGTGTCGGTGTGTGTGTGTGTGTGTGGTGTGTGTACATGCATGCATGCGCAGGTAGTGTGTGTGTGTGTGTGTGTGTGTGTGTGTGTGTGTGTGTGTGTGTGTAGTTACGGGGTGAGCTGTGGCTGTCCGTACGTGGTCTATATCCCCCTTAGCTGGGGCGCCCCGCTCTGAGGTGGTTTTAGTCACACATGAATGCTTGTGGGGCACGGCAGCACACGTTCGGTCCGGGCCAGGAGCACTTACACTCATGCAGGCCACCCACACACACTACACACAACACCAACTACACACACATCACACACACACACAACTACACCCCACCAACACAACACTTTCTCATGCTCTATGTTCATGGTTGTCTCACTCTGCAGCTCATAGCAAAATAACCAATAGTAAGGGCCATGTTGTCTTTTCATCCAAAAGTTACACTTAAAAGAACAGGGAATGCAACCCCGTGAAGTGTCAGCATCAGTGTGACAGGGAATTAGGTGAGGGCATTACCAGGAAACCGACAGGTGTTCACTGGCCCCCGTCCGACCCCCAAAACTGCCCTTCATTTAGAGGACGTGTTCTCTCTTAGTTTCAGTTTAGTGTGCTTTTTATGTTGTCATGACAAACCACTGTACCATTAGCCATCACTGGGGCAATTAGCATGAGCTCAAAAGAAGCCACAGCATTGAAATATTTTAATTCTCAGTTTGTGTCATATTTTCAAGAGGTGTTAGTGGGGAAAAACTGTAAAAATAAAAAAAAAAAAAAAAAAATAATGGCATTTGAAAATAAATCAACAATTAATACTAATATTTTTCTCTATCTAAACAGGAAAAACAGATTTAAATGGACAATTTAGAGTAAAGATTAACAAAAAAGGTTATTGCTTTTATTTATTTACTTACTTGCAATTAAATTAATCTGTGAGAAACTGAAATCAGTCGGGATCATCATTTAAACCTTTTCTTCTGTAACTTGGTGTGTCATATTTTGCAAAATCTGTATAAAAAGTATTTAAAAAAGAAAAAATAATTTTTTAAATAAAAACTGAACAGAAAAACTGATTCAGAGGTTGAGCATTTAGAGGAAAGAAACAACTATTATTTAAACAACTGCATTGAAAAATATATTATATTTTTTATAAATAAATAAATAGAATTCACTGGAAATCAAGTATAAAAAAGACCAGGAAAAAACATAATAATATTAAATATTTAATTTTATTTAAACATAAATAATGTTATTAATACTTTAAAATATTTTGTAAAAAAATGCATTTTTTCAGTGTATAATATTTTTAAATATATATAAAAAAAAAATATTATATTGTGGCTATGTAACCTAGAATGTAGTAATATATTTATTAAGTGAGTTAGAAAGGTACTGTAATAAATTACTTGTTAATTGTGGAAACTGATATAGCAGTTGATCATAATTAACTGTTTTAATATTTGATGATTTTGCATGCACTATCAGACATTATATTTGCAGAAAGTGAAGCTTCATCTCACAGTAGTCCTGGACAGAGACCCCAGAAATTGAAGGATATCTCTTCCAGATGGATAAGCTTGGGTGGTTTGCAGGGACAGCAGGAAGTTTGTGAGGCTGTGTTTGGAAACAGGTTGTGCTTCAGTGTTCTTGGACTAAAATAGCTTGAGTTTATGCAGTTTTAGGTAGTTTGGCTCGATGATTCTTTTAAGGAAAATGCATGGGGAAAAATGGCTCACGCAATTCCCCAAAAACTAAGAGGGCACTCTGGGTAGGGAATGTAGATGGGGAAATTTCCAGGCATTTCTTTTTTTTTTTTGGAAGTATCTGTACGTGTGTGTGTGTTTTCAGGTATTGACTTTCTGTAGGTCACTTTTATCGTGTTGTCTATTGTTAACTCTCTGTTTTCCTCTCCTGAACCCCCTTTTCAGTTGAAGGTTTCGTTCTAACACACACACGCACACACGAAAACACACACCACACACACACACCCACACACACACACACACACACACACACAACACACACACTACAACAACACCAACCACTCTGGAAAATTGACATCTCCCTCACAAACCTGCTGGCAAAACACGAAACGCAGAGATATGTAGCCTCCAAAGGTGTGTTTGTGTCTCTGGTTCTGCTGTTTTCTATGTAATTATAACTCTAATATATTGGTCCCAGGTTTAGGTCAGTCTTTTTACCCTGTCTCGATGGTGGGCGGGGACGTTTTTTTTTTTTTTTGTTTTTTTTTTCTTTTTCTCGTTTTTTGTTTTTTTTTTTTTTTTTTTTGTTTTTTTTTTGTTTTTTTTTTTTTTTTTTTCATTTCTTTGTTTTTTTTCCAGCGTGGATTGGGAAACAGTTCTCCAGCTCTGTTTCTTGTCTCAGGACTGGTGCTATTTTCTCATGTTAAAATGTTATTTGTTCTTTCTTTTGGGTGGTTTTCTTTGAACTGTACTCAGTCTGAAATGTTTCCTTCAAGGACTCACGACTCTCTAGCCAGCACATGTGTTTGGAATCATGTTATATGTGAGCTAGACTTCCTCCATGGTCATCTCATTTTTCCCAAAAGTATGTTTACCTTTCGTAATGATAGTTTGTATTGTTGTGTGTGTGTGTGTGTGTGTGTGTGTGTGTGTGGCTGCAGTCTACTGCAGTGCCGGCTCGTCGGAGGAGAAACTGTTCGTGTTGTAAGAATGCAGCTGTCGTTTGAGCTCTCTGTGGGAGGAGTGCTTGCGACTGTGTTGGGGTGAGATTGAAACCGAAACAATAACTATTCCTTTTGCTAGTGACATTTATTTTATTTTATTTTATTTTATTTTATTTTATTTTTATTTTATTTAGTTTATGTTAAAAAATATTTTTATTATTTTAGTTCTTTTTTGATTAATTGATTTTATTTTAATCAATCAAGAATTAAATTAAAATTATACAATTTATATAGGCAAAACAATACATTATGAGTGACAAAATTAAAAAATAACATATAATATTTTAATTTATAGTAAGCCACTTTAAACTTTATGTGCTTAATAGGTTTTTGATGTATACATAATTATGACATATTATGTAATTATTTTTGAGTAAATTGCGTTTTTTATAATTATCAACTAAAAAAAATTTAATTAAATATTTTTAATTGAGATATGCATACAACATTATGATACAAAATACATAATGGAGGTGTTTTGTTTTAAATAAATTATTATTAAATTATAAAATAAAATATTTTTAGGTTGTATAGGTCTTGGGGCGGGCGCTCTAAGAAAGGTAGTCTTTAAAATGTTTTGTTTGTATAAAATATTCCATAACAATTCATTATGTTTTCTTTTCTTTTTTTTCCTTTTTCTGTTTCCTTTTCTTTTGTGCCTTTTCTCTCTTCTTCTTCTTCTCTCTCCTTTTCTTTTTTTTTCTTTCTCCAGGATATGCCTTTTCTTTTCTTTTCCTTCTCTCTTCTTTCCCCTCTTATCTCTTCTTTCCTTCCCTCATCTTTCTCTATTGCTCGCTCTTAAATTCTGCTAATATTTCACTCTGGTTTCTGTACTTGACTAAAATAAAATAAAATAAAATCTAAATTCTCGCCTAAAATAAAATAATTAACTTAAAAGAAAATAAAATAATCATAAAATAAAATAAATTAAAATCCCAGATTATTCCTTTGCTCTTTCATAAATCTGATCTCTTTCTTCTGACTCTTGTCCCTTCTTCCTCTTCAATGAAAGTTCTCGTCTTAAAGAATGTTTATCTAGGATTCTGTGTAGGGTCGCACCAACTCACAGGGTTTTTGAAGAGCTCAGGTTCCTCGTTAACTTCCTTTGGCTCAATCCCATTTCCCGTGAGAGCTCGTTGAAATTTTCCTCTTCTCTAGCTTCTGTAGATGACAGTCTCGCTGGTGCTTACTCTCTTCTTTCCTCCTCTCGTTCTCTAAGTCTGTCGGTGTTCCTCTACTTCCAGATCGTTTCTCATCTCCTGTTGTTTTTTACTGACTTCAGTCAGTTCAGATGAGTCTTTGAAGGTCTTGCCTCTCCTCTTCAGAGTGCAAAAGTGGTTCTAAACCAAAGATCTCTCTCAGAATCCTCAAAAATTAGTTGTTTATGATCTCCCTCTTCTCCTCTTGCGACAGTGGGAAAAGCAAAGCCTTCTAATTAGATCGGCCACTGCGTATCTTTCTTTCATTCTCTGTATTCGATCGGTATCTCTCGTTTGTCATTGCAAACTTCACACAAATCATACTTAAATGCATGAGCAGTAATAATTTAATCTTTCCAGCTCTTCTTCTGATCCAAACGTTTTAAATTGACTCACGGTTCATCATCTTCTTCCTATTATTGCTTAAAATGAGAAAGAAGCTTCTAAGACTAGTCAAAAAAACGAACATAAATCTCATATGCATCCCTTTTCTGCAAACCTAAGGATCTCTTATCTCCCCCTAGAAGATTTTTCTGTTTCCTTCGCGTTTATTGGCCGAGAGGGAAAGGAGGGCTGTGTGTTGTTCCTGAGGGGCCGAAATTCCCATGGGTTTTTGTATACCGAAGCAGCTCGCTGGCAGCCTCTCCGCAGATAATCTGAAAAATCACAAGCTTCTTTCGCAGCGTTTCTGCTCCTTCTTAACTCCTTCTCCGTTCTCTCTGATTTTCTTCCTTTCCTCTCCTCTTTCTCTCTTTTCTCTGGTTTCTCTCTCTTTCAGACATGTTTTCCCTGTCTTTAAATCTTCCTCCTCTTTCCTTTTTGACGTTTTTTTGTCTTTCTTTCTCTCTTCCTCGTGCACTAAAAATAGAAAATGTCACATTAAAAGTTCTTTTATCTCTTCGCTTATTTTTATTTTAGAATTGTTTCTTGACGCTTAACGCTTAGGTATCCTTTCTCTTTTGCTTTCTTTCCTTTCTTTTTCTCTTTTCTCAACCTCTTCTTATCTTCTTCCTTCTTTCTTTCCTCGCTTTTTATATTTCATGGTCAAAAGTAAATTATTTTGTCTCTGGATAAATCTTCCTTCTTTCTTCCTAAAATTCTTCTCTTATCTAAAAAATATCTCCCATCTCTTCTTTTTCCCCGCTCTTTTCTTCTTTTTTTTTTCTTTTCTCTCTTTCTTCTCTCTTTTTTAATGACTTGGGGTGAATAAATTCTGAAAAAACCAATCCTCAATTATTTTTCTCTTGAACTATTCCTTCTAATAGTGATCAAACATTTAGGTTTATCTCTTCTCCTTCAAAAAAAAAAAAAAAATCCTAATAATTTTTTAATAAAATTTTCTTCTACACTAAAACCTGCTTTTCATTCTAAAAATCTGAAATAATATAAAGTTCTCACAACCTTTTATCATAAGAATCCCTCTCTCTCTTAGTTAATTTAACATTCTCTATAAACAGTGTTCCTTTCCTCCCTCTCTCTCGTAATCTAGCAGTATCCAAAAAGAAAACTTATTTAAAAATGCAAAAATATCTGCATTTCTCATTGCTCGTTTCCTTCAGGTATCAGCCATGTTTCTTAAAATTATTCATTTCGGATCACTTTTGTTTTAGTATTTTTTATTTGGTTGTCCTTTTCCCTTTCCGTCGGTTTGCTTTTCTCTCTTGAAATGTGGCACCGTGGTTGAAGTTTCGCTCCTTTCTCCTCTCCCTGCAGGAATAACCAAAACACCAGGAAGTACTCTTGTCTTCCTCTCCCTCCTCTTCACTTTAGAGGGAGTTCTTCCGCGGTCTCAAATCCTCGTCGCTCTCCCTCCGCTCTCTATGGACTGCAGGTTCTGCCCCCATTAGACTTCTCTCCTCTTTTTCTTTTCTTTCTTTTATCCTCCTTGCGCCTGAGGAAACTTTCTTCCCTCTTCCACTCCCGGCCCCTGGCGTGGTTTGTGCTTTCCTGGAGACTCTCGGACAGCCAGGGTTAGAGCTTCAAAAATCTCACTTTCAGCTCCAGCCAGCTTAAGCTCCTCTCTTGATTCTCTTCCAGTTTCTCCCCGCTCTGGACAATTTCTCTCATCCTCTTTCTCTTCCCATGATTTTATCTTGTCTCAAAATCTCGTCCGTCTAATTCTCTCTCTTCTCTTAAACTGTTTATAGAAAATAACTTTCTTGCGCCTTCTTAATTCAACATTTGGGGTCTCAATGAATATGTTCTCTTTTCGCTATGTTTCCCTTTCACTCTGGCTCTTTTCTTCCTGGTCAGATCCAGAAAGGACATAAAGTTCGCCTTCTTCTTTTTTTTCCTTCTCTGCTCTCGAAACTCTCTCTCTTCCTTTCTCCTTCGCATTCTCTTCTCTTCTCCATTTTTCCCTCTTCTCTTTTCTTCTTTCTTTTTCTTTTCTCCTTCTCTTTTTCTTCCCCTTCTTCTCTTCTCCTCTTCTGCTTTCTTTTCTTTTCTTCTCCTTCTTCTTTTCTTTCTCTCTTTCTCTTCTTCTCTTTTCGTCCTCTCTCTTTTCTCTCTTCCTTTCCCTTCTCCTCTCTCCTCTTCTCTCTCCCTTCCTCTCTCTTTTTTCCTTCTTCTTTTTCTCTTCTCGTTTTCTTTCCTCTTTCTTTTCTTCTTTTCCGCATTTCTTTTCTTTCTCCCTCTTCCTTCTTCTTTTCTCCTCCTCTCTTTCTTCCCTCTTTCCCTCTCTCCCCTCTCCCTCTTCTTTTTCTCTTCTTCCTTTCCCTAGTTTCTTCTCTCCCTTCTCTCTTCTTTTCTCTTCCTCCTCTCTCTCTTCTCTTCCTTTTTCTCCCTCTCCCTTCTCTCTTCCGTCTCTTTCCTCTCTTCCCTCGTCCTTTCCTCTCCCTTTCTTTCCTTCTTTTTTCCTTCTTTCCCTTCTCCGTTTCTTCTCCTCTTCTTCCCTTCTTTCTCGCTTTCCCCTTCCCCTCTTTTTCGATTCCTTCCCTTTTCTCTCTTCGTCTTCCCCCCTCCTCTTCCCGTTTTCCTTCTCGTCCTTTTCTCCTCTTTCCCCTCTCTTCCTGTCTCTTTTCTTGCTCTCTCCTCTTTCTTCTCCTCTTCTTCTCTTCCTCTCTTTCTCCTTCCTCTTTCTTTTTCTCTCTTCTTCTTCTTCCCCCCTTCGCTCCTCCTTTTTCCCTCTTCCCCTCCTTCTCTCTCTCTCCTCTCCCCCCTTTCTCTCCTTTCTTTTCCCTCTCTCTTTTTCTTTCCTCTTTCTTCCTCTCTTCCCTTCCCCTTCTTCCCTTTTTCCCTTTTTCTTCCTCTCTTCCCTCCTCCTTTTCTTCTCTCCGCTTCTTCTCTCTTCTCCTCTTTTCCTCCTCCCTCTCTCCTTCCCCGTCTCTTTCTGTCTTTTTCCTCCAGTTGCTCTCTTCTTCTCCTCCTTTTCTCTCCTCGTCCCTATCCTTCTTTTCCTCTTTCTCCCTCCTCCCCTTCCTTCTTTCCCCTTTTCCTTCTCTTTCTTCTCCTCCCTTTTCTCTCCTTCTTTTCTTTCTCCCTTTCTCCTTCTCTCTCCTGTTCTTCTCTTTCTCTTTTTCCCTCTTTCATTCCCCTCCTTTCTCTTCCTCTTTCCCTTCTCTCCCCCTCCCCTCCTCTTTTCTTCTCTCCTTCCTCTTCCCTCCTCCTCTCCTTTTTCCCTCCTTTTCTTTCCCTTTTTTTTTCCTTCTCCCCTTTTCTTCCTCTCTCCTCCCTTTTCCTCTTCGTCTCCTCTCTCCCTTTCTTTTCCCTCTTCTTTCTCCTTTTTCTTCTCTTCTTTCCTCTCTTCTCTTCTTCTCCTTTCTTCTTTCCTCTCTTCCTTCCCCTTCTTCCTCTCTTCTCTCTCCTCTTCTTTCTTCTCTTTCCTTTTCTCTTCTCTTTCTCTCTCTTCTTCTCCTGCTCTTCTTTCTTCCTCTTCTCTTTCTTCGCTTTCTTTTCCTCTTTCCGGCTTTCCCCCTTCTTTCTCTCTCTCTTCCTCCCCCCTCTCTTTTTCCTCTCTCTTCCCCCCCCCTTTCCTTTTCTTTTTTCCTCTTCTTCCTCTTCTCTTCTTTCCTCTTCCCCTCCTCCTCTTTTTTCTTCTTCTCTCTTCTTCCTCTCCTTTTCTTCTCCCCTTCCTTCTTTTCTTCTCCTCTCTCCCTTCCTCTTCTCTCTCCTCTTCCTCTCTCTCTTCTTCTCTTTTTCCTTCCTCTCTCCCTTTCCTTCTCTCCTCCCTCTTCCTCTTCTCCCTCCCTTCTCTTCCCTCCTTCTTCTCTCCTCCCCTCCCCCTCTCCGCCTTCTTCTCCTCTCCTCTCCTGCTCTTCTTCCTTTCTCCTCCTCTCTCTCTTTCTTTCCTCCTCTCTTCCTCTTCCCTCTCTTCTCCCTTTCCTTCCTTTATTTTCTTCTCCTCTCTCTCCTCCTCCTCTTTCCTCTCCCTCTCTGCTTTTCTTCCTTTCCTCCCTCTCCCTCCTCGCTTCTTTCTTCTTCCTCCTTCTTCTTCTCTCCTCTCCTTTCTCTCTTCTTCTCTTTCTCCTCTCGTTCTCCGCTCTCTCCTTCTTTCTCTTTCCTCTCTTGCTCTTCTCTCTTTTCTCTTCTCCTCTTTCCTCCTCCGGTCCTTTCTCTTCTCTTTCTCTCCTCGTTCTCTTCCTCTCTTTCTCCTCTTCCTCTTTCCCCCCTTTTCTCTCTTTTCTTCCCGTTCTCCTTTTCTCCTTCCTTCCTTCTTCCTCCTCTCCCTCCTCTCCTCTCCCTTCCTCTTCCTCCTTCCCCTTCGCCTTTCCTCCCCCCCCCTCTCCCCTCTCCTCTCCTCCTCCTCCCGCCCCTTCTTCGCTTTCTCTCTCGCCCCCTTCTTCCCTCCTCTCCTCTCTCTCCCCCTCTCCGCCTCTTGTTCTTCCTCCTCTCTTCCCTCTTCTCTCCTCTCCTCTCCTGTCGCCGCGTTCTTCCCTCTTCTCCTCCGCGCCGGTGCTGCGGGGGGGGGGACCGGCGGCGAGTTTCCCCCTCTCCTCTCGTCCACACATGCCTTTCTGTGATGTGTTGCTCTGGCTCTGCTCTCATTCCTCAGATGCCTTGTGTACGGTGGTCTACTTTGATTGGGCGGATCAAAGTACCGCTGGTTTCATAATGCCTGCTGTGAGTGTATCGGCCCTGAATGTCTGGACTACGGCAGTAAAGCCGTCAAATGCATGAACTGCCTCATCTGAGAGCCCAACACTGACTTCACACACTTCATCTGCTGTTTTATTGTATAAAACACGTCTGACGATTTCTGCTCTTGTTTACAGATCTTGTTTCTTACTCTTATTCTTTTGGAAAATAAGGTCAAGGGAGTTTTTTGTAAGTTATCTTATTGTTTGTGAATTATTACAGCAGCATGTAGAGGACATTTCTCTTTCAAATCATATTCCATCTGTATATAGTTCTCATTTCACATTCATATGTCTGGTTTCATTATTAAAAAGTAAAGTAAACTGATTTGTTTGATTTTCAAACTCATGTTTTAGGTTTTGGTCCCCTGATCTGGTATTTTATGATTCGAAATGAAAAAAGAGATTTAATCTGTATTTGTATAGTGTTTGATTTAAGTGTTTGAGTTAAACTTTTTTTTTTTTTTTTTTTTTTTTTAATGACAAACAACGTGAATTGTATTTTACTCAAAGTTAAATGAAGAGTAACTAAAATTTAGGTTAAAATGTACTTTACCTGAATATAAATAACAGAATGTAAATAATAAGATATTCATTTAAAGTTATCTGGCCTTTAATAATGTTCTCAAAACGTTAGCACAAAAACATTTTTTACATTGTTTCATAGAACATCTTTCTTCTAAAATGTTTTAGCTTGACATCTGTGTAATTTTTTATTTTTTTTAATGTTACTTGTTTTGGAATGTTCAGGGAAGTAAAAGAACATTTCTGTAATGTTTGCAAAATGAAAAAATGGAATGTTGGCTTAACATTTGTATAACGAAACATTAAAGCATTAAAAAAAGGACATTTAGAACATTTAGAAAACATTCAAAAAATGTTAACATAAAATAATGGCAAATGTTCTTAGAACATATGTGGTTAACTGAGAAACGTTTTCACTATTTTAAAAAATAGTTTGCAATTTTTCACTATTTTTTTTTTTTTAATTTTGCATTTCACTTTTTAAAATATATTTTTTAAGCAGTAGTTTGTTTAGGCATGTTGTATTGTCTGTACTGAGCTCCCTCACCGCAGCGCTCGTCTCTGACAAACTCTGAATGCAAGCTGGCATAAATGCATGATGACGGCCAGATGTAGTCAGCAACAGTCAGACCTCATTCACAGCGCAGCTGACAGGTGTGTGTGACCTCAGAGACTTTATTTGTTTGCATTAAGACACACTTTTACTATTCTTGCTTTAAAACATTAATCATGAGTGTCTTATTTTTGAAGTTTTAGTAATGCTTCAAAATACAGGTTGGGTTTAAATTGCTGCTTGAGTAATTAAGTATCATTGAGACACTTATAGGCTACATTTTATTAATATATATATATTTTTTATTTTTGTATGTTTATGTTTAGGTTTGATTTTGTTTTAAAATAGTAATTTTAGTTAATATTTTTTAATGGTTTTCTTTTTTTTTTTTGTATTTTATTTTATTCCAGTTAACATTTATATCAAGTAATAAAAAGTTTCAGTTTAGTGTTTGTTTTAGTTAAATACATTAACCTTGAACTGAACGAAATTATTGATGTTTTATTTTATTGTTCATTTTCATACATAACTTTTAATTTCAAAATGATTTAAAACTAATTAAGGCCTCTATGCTTCATTGAATTAGAGATCTTACATTTAAATGTTTTTTTAATGAAGGAGGTGTTATAATATTGTGTTTTTTTATTTTTAATTTTTGTTTTTGTTTATGGAAGTGTGTATGTTTTTTAGCAATATGTGGGGTGTTATTGTGGTTTTACATTTAAAATATTCATAACAAAATATCTCTGTATACGATTAAATATAAATTAGTACAGTATATGAAAACAGTTCGTTTCTGACAAACTCACTCATGATGAGGTCTTTAAATGGTTAAATGGATCTGCTTTGAGTTTATAATGGCTGGAAATACATTCGTCGACTCTTTCTCCATTCAGTGTCACTTTCAGCTGTTGTACAATAAGAAAAAGTTTATTTTATTTTATTTTTTAACCATGGTTAAAAAGTGGTTAATAAATGTTCTTGTATAAAATAAGTAAACAACAACAACAACAACAAAAATAGATTTAATCTGAATTATCTAAAAACTAGCCTGTCTTTGGACAATTGCAGTTTTATTTTATTTATATTGTTGTCAAGGGTTGTTTTATATGGTAAAACATTCACACCGTGGGGGGAAAGTAAACATCGGAAAGGGCGCACATTCTGATTTTTGCAATGTTTTTTTTTTTTTTTTTTTTTTTTTTTTTATAGCGTTCCGTCGTCCGTACGTACTAGTTCGTGTTCCGTCCGGGCTTCCGTACTTTGCCTCGTTTCTCGTCAGCCCTCAGTCGGGTCCTACAGCGAAGATGGCGGAAGCTCCCCCGCGGCCCTGCCGGTTCTTCTGCCACCGGTGGTCAGGAAGAGATCAGCCCCTCGGTCTCCCGGTAAGACCGCCGCGGTCATTAAACGAGCCTCCCGGCCGGACGGCTTCGAATCGGCATGGATGCGTTTGTAACGGAACAAACGGCCTCATTTATCACGCGTTTTCTTTTCCGCGCGTCGCTATGCTAACGGCTAACAGGTTGCTGTTGCCAATAGCAACACTCAGGATTAAAAACGAGGATTTAATTGATTTTACACTGAATTGGAGAGGCGAGATTTTTTAATCAGAGACGGCACTCTTGGCAGAACTGAGCGCAGATTAAAGCGTGGTTCCAGAGCGCTGCTGTCTGTGTAACCTGTCAGAGGCTCAAACTCGGTATCTTCTTCACTAACTAGTCGTCGAGAATCATCATAACACGACAACGAAGAAGGGACTTCGTGTTTCTCAGTTGGTTCAGTTGTCTGATCTGTAGATCATGCAGGTTTACTTGCTCTAACAGAGAACTAGTTATGAATGCAGCTGGGTAAGTTAACTAGTTAAGTAGTTTATTAAAATAGTGTGCTGTAATACTGGTTGAGGATGTTCAATAAATCCCTGATTTTTGGTGGTCTTGTCATGTAGTTTAGGGTTGGTATAACCTGAAAAACTGGTGGTTATTTAGAAGGAGCAACTAGTTAGATTTTAGTAACTAATAATGAAGAGGCGGATGGATTCCAGTGCTTATAGTTGGTTAGATGTGATTGTTGTCGTTTGGTTTTTGTTAACAGTTTGTTTAAGGCGGTTAGCTGGGTAGTGGTTTGTTTGGTTTTAAACACGGGCCTAATTATAAGAATCTTTCAAGCTTAGTATATTCTGTTTGTAGGTTAAGCTGGTCACAAGTTTAATTTTCTGTGCTTAGTGTCGTTGAGTCAGCTACTAGTTAGTTAAATCATATCCAGTGTTGTGGATGATAACCAATGTTTTGCAGGGAGTTGATCCGGTTTGATTGCAGAGGGACTTGTTTTATGGTGTGCTTTAAGGTTTTCGATACATTGGATTGATCGATTGATTTGCATTATGGTTAGCTTTTCACTAGAGCCTAAGGTTAATATGAGAATCATTATCTTGTTATTGTAAATAGCTATTACATTGATCTTATGATCTTTGATAATAAATTGAAGTCTGATGAAGCTAGTTGTTTTGTTACTGATATTAAGATCACCGGTTAGTTTTAGGTGACTGGGTCAGAGGATCTGTTTTTATACGTCAGAGTCCGAGCGTCTTGTATCTTTTGTGCCTCACACCCTGATATGTTGATGTAGAAGCTGGTTGTTATTCTCTTGATCTTTTTTGGTTCATGGTGGGTTTGGTATATGATCTGTGATTTGTGATTTCTTCAACTGTTAAAATGAAGACTGTTTGTAATGAGAGCAGCTGATTCATTTTAGAACTTAGTGGGGAGTTAATGTCAGAGTAAGATCACACATTAATCTTATATGGATCGGCGTTAACTAAAGTACAAAGTAAACATTAAACACACACACCACACACACACCACACTACACACACACACTTTTGTTACGTATAAAGACGCCTTATGCTTATTTCAGTTAGTTGCCAAGGCGGGTATATCATAAAATAACCCGAAATAAAAATAAATAGATGTTAAAAGGCGTCTCGGTTGTACTGCTAAAATAACACTGGTGTCTCTGGTGGTTTGTGGTTGTTTAACACGCAGGCCTGTCACGCTATCTGGCTCTACAACCCTTTCTGCTGGACGCTCATAACAAATGAAGCTAGTACAAAGGGGAGAGATGATGATGTCATTTATACAAACTGCCGTAATTTTTTGGGACACGTCAGGCGACCGGGTTTCACTCGTCAGGTTTCACACGCATACTATCATCTCTAGCTGTCAGGGAATACCGAGGCCCAGAGATTCTTTCGCGACTCGGTACGCAGGTTTGAGAGGGGAGCAGGGAAGAGAATGGATGGAGGTGGTCACAAAGCTCTTTGTGGCTTGTCTCTTCTATCATTCTGTGGTGTTAGTATCATGCTGATTGTGCGGAGGCCTCTAGAACGAGCACCACAGGACAGAGCCTGCAGGGTCCGCGGAGGTCAGGATAACGGAACCAGGCGGAATCGCATATAATTAAAGGGTTAGTTCAGCAAAAATGAAAACTGATGGTCATTACGCTCACCCTCATGTCGTTCCAAACCGTAAGACTCTCCGTCATCTTCGGAACAACAGTCTAAGATATTTTAGATGTTAGATGAGAGCTGCTGTTCCTCCATTGAGATGTATGACGGTTTTACTGTCCACGTCCCGAAAGGTAATAAAAAACCTCGTCAACGTCGTCCATGTGACATCAGAGGGTCCGTTAGCATTTTTTTGAGCATCGAAATAATTTTGCTCAAAAATAATACAAAAAATATTGACTTTATTCATCATTGTCTTCTCTTACGGGTCTGTGGCTGAGCTGTGACTTGCTGTGACTGTTGACTGTACGCCTTTGCTGGCGTGTTCTCTGGTGCACCAAGTGGCCGCGCTCACAACAGGACCGGGAAGAGAGAAAAAATGCTTTTAAAAAAGTAATTTTTGTTAATTTTGGTAGCCAAAAATGATATTCGATGCTTCAATAAATTCTAACTGGACCCTCTGTGTCACAGGACTACTTTGAAGATGTGTTATTACCTTTCTGGACTGTGGCACAGTATACCGTACCTCATTCTCCAATGGAGGAACAGAACGCTTCGACTAAATCTAAAAATAATTATTACTGTGTTCCGACGATAGAACAGAGGTCTTACGGGTTTGGAAGACATGAGGGTGAGTAATAATGACATAATTTTCCTTTTATTCTCTCTCCTTTTCTTATTCCTATTTATTCTTCCTCTTTCCCCTCTCTCTTTTTTGCTTTTTTCTTTTTTTTCCTCCTTTAACCTTTCTCTTTTTTCCCTTCTTCTTATCTTCTTCTTTTTTCTTTTCTCTTTTCTTTTTTTTTTTTTCTCTTTCCCCTTTCTTTCTCTTTTTTTCTTCTGTTTTCTTCTCCCCTTTTTTCATTTTTTTTTTCTCTTGGTTTTTTTTGATTT
>NC_056599.1:0-150000 GCF_018340385.1 Cyprinus carpio
AACTCTTCTAACAAAGATATTTATAATCATTCTTTTTTTTCAAGTAAGTTAACATTACATGACAGTAAAATGACTGTATCTTGTAATCAATCTTTAGCGAATGTAGTTATATTGTTTGCGAAGCGGTCGTAACGTTCTGTTACATGTCAGCGGGAGTTTAAGAAGTCTATCAGTTATGAAACAGCCATACAATCACTGCCTAACGAGATTTAATAAGCTTGTGTCGCCCAGAGGTATTGTATTAGGCTATATAAATCCTTGTTGTCTGTTGATATTTAGGACTTATAAAACCAGAGACATTAGAAGGACTTAACTCCCATTAGGACTATGTAGGCCTAAAGTTACTGCTCGAGTTGAGTATTAAAAAACAAACAAAGACAGAAAAGGAAAATAAAACCTAATTAACACCCAACCTGGGACGTTAAAACAAATTAATTTAATTGAATTATGTGCAATTTAAAAGGATATATTAGCAGAGATTATACGTTACCTCAGAAAATGATCTGAAGGGGCTAACGTTAGTCGGCCGTTAAAACCGTTGGTCATTTAAAAAACGCACAAGCAACACTGATAATCAAAATAAAACTGTGTAATTTAATTCCTATAATAATTAATCACAACTATTTTGACGAATTTAACAAATTGTAATGGAAAATTCAGAAATTAACTGAGAAATTTAAAAACCTTACCTGGTTGTGCGGAGCTGGATGGTATCAGTTGAAGCCGGAATGACAGCTCATTAACTATGCAGAGTTCCAGCAGTCCCAGCTCTCATTGGCTAGAATTAATCACGTGATGTGCAAAAGCTGACGCTCCATTTAATGTATTTATATTATTAAATATTTACTTTTGTTCCTTTCAGA
This sequence comes from Cyprinus carpio, assembly GCF_018340385.1. Lineage (NCBI taxonomy): Eukaryota > Metazoa > Chordata > Actinopteri > Cypriniformes > Cyprinidae > Cyprinus > Cyprinus carpio. Next base: position 864 of record NC_056599.1, read on the forward strand.
AAATATTTAATAAATAATTACATCACATGGCCAATACCAGCAATAACAATGAATAAATTAACAATCAGTCAATAATCTGTTTATTCACATGGTTTTATTTTGTCAAATAAATTAATGTTATTTAATAATAGCCTTCAGGGTATTACAACAAAAACAATGTATACTATATAATTTATGCCATATTACATAATTTAAATGCAGTGACAAATAACCAATTAATTAATTATGTGTGTGTGTGTGTGTGTGTGTGTGTGTATAAAGGCCTATACTAGTGTTTTTAAATGATCAATCACGATTAATCCTATCCAAAATAATAGTTTTTTTTTTTTTTTTTACATAATATATTGTGTGTTCTGTGTTATATTTATATGTATATATGTTTATCAGTTTGCACTGGCTACAAATATCTGCTCACATAAATTCAAGGCATTGATGTTTCCTACAAAAACCACCACTGGCTCTGCACCCCTTTACCTTAATTAATTACTTTAGACTTATGTGCCTCTAGAAGCTTGCATTCTGCAAGTGAACCGTCGCTGATTGTGCCATCCCAAAGAGGCACAAAATCACTTCACAGACTTTTAAATTAATGTTTCACCCTCCCCCCCCCCCCCCCCCCCCCATCCTGGTGGAATGACCTGCCCAACTAATCTTTAATCTTCAAGAATCGGCTAAAAAACACATCTCCTCCATCGTTATTTGACCCTCTAACTCTAGCACTCTCTATTCTAATTATATTCTTTAAAAAAAACTTGCCCCATTTAGACTTGCACTCTATTCATTTACTAACTTGTTTCTCCCAAAATAAATAAATAAATAACACTAACTGCTCTTTTCCTTTTTTGTATTCTGTCTATTTTCTTTTTATTTATTATACAATTAAACAAAAGCCAAAAGGCCTCTAACACTAGCTTGCTCTATTCTTTTCTATTCTACTGTTTTCTTTTTACATTATAATAAAAAAAAATACTTGCTACTGTACTACGTTAAGGTAACTGAGACTTGTTATAGCACTTGCATATATCATTGCCCTTTTGTTGATTTTGATTTGCTTCCATGTCCTCATTTTGTGAGTCACTTTGAATAAAAAAAAAAACAAAAAAAAAAAAAAAAGCATCTTGCTAAATGACCAAATGTAAATGTATATAAATTCCAAACACATGCATGGTATATATTTAATAAAAATATGTTATGTTTATATATATGGAAATATATTTATATATAAAATATAAGAATATAAATATATTAATGTATATACATGTAACTTATTTTTAATATTGTACAGTAAAATCAGTGAATCTGAACTGAAACTGGTCTGTGTGTAAACAGGGACTTTTAAAAGCTATCTGAAATGCTAAGCAAAACATGTTGATAAATTAGATAATGTTTTTTTGCTTTTTTTTTTTTTTTTTTTTTTGTTATTCCACATCAGTTATTTTGATATCGTCTTTTGATTCTTAATTATTAGATTATTACGTAACACTTTTAGACATTCAGGCATATTTTAACTACATTTTTTAGAGATTATTATAAAATATTACAGACAGTAAATCTGATATTACTCTATTAATTGTATAATTAATTATTTTTATATATTACCCAACACTCAAGTAATTTTCAGGTTATCGGGACCCAAATCATTTTGTAATACTTGCATGTTATATCTTCATTATGTTGATTTACATTGCTAACTTTTTCTTTAATATATTTCTTCATTCATTTTGACATAAACTGGGTGAATGATTTAAAAGAGATGGAACAATGTCTTATTTCTTGTTTGTATGTATAAATTAAGCAAAAAAAAAAAAAAAAAAAAAAAACCTGTCTGACTGAATGCATGTGAAAGACCGGCGGAAGATCGGCGTAATGCACAGTATATGCGCACGCAGCAAAACAGCGAGGCAGCTTGATTGACCGTGCATTTTGAATTGGTGGCTGGCTTGACCACAGTGTTTTAAAGGGGTCATATGACGTGATTTAAATTTTTCCTTTCTCTTTGGAGTGTTACAAGCTCTTGGTGCATAAAGAAGATCTGTAAAGCTGCAAAGACTAAAGTCTCAAATCCAAAGAGATATTCTTTATTAAAGTTAATAGTCAACCAACTCCTACCTCAAACAGCTCTTTCTAAAACAGCCCCACATGTCTACTTCTGTGGGAAGATTTGCGTAATGCCTCGCAAATGTTCATGTAAAGAACATTCTCACCGTTTCCGCCGTTGTCATGTCCTGGACATGCTGTGTGTTTCGTTGTGAAAGTGAAGCTACTTTGTTTGGCCTTCCAAAAGAGGACACAACTAGAAATCAGTGGTTAAGTTGTATTTATAACACTGTTCTGGAACAGGTCTGCTCAAATATTCAGATGTGCTGCGCATTTTGCGGAGGACAAGGACTTTTTCCTGTGAGAGAAGCCTACAATGCCGGTGTCTGTTTCTATAAAGTGGGACAATTCCAACTTTGCAAGGACAGTCTGGTGCTCCTGACTCACAGTTTGTAAGTACGTTTTCATATTTAAAGAATTTGCCACTGATGATTCAAACACGAGTTTTGAGCAGTAGAGTAGTGCTTGTTTGTTGTTTCTCCAATCACAAATGCAAACATTGTTTTATGTTTATGCAGCGCGATACGCAATCCGTAAAAAACAGTATAAGTCATTATTATCAGTAATTATGTCCCCACTGGAAGCAACAAATGCCTCGTTTGTAATGGGTTTTTATTGGTTTTGTCTCAATCGTGGCGGGATACATGGCATCATAGTGTTAGGGGCGTAACATTTCCATCACATGCTTGAGGACATTCGACCAATCACAACGCACTGGATACCTGGCCAATCACAGCACACCTCGCTATTTCAGAACGTTGAGCTTTAGAAAAAATTGACACGGGGTTCAGAAAGGCGGGGCATAGAGAGAAACAAAAATGTACATTATGTGAAAAATAATGTTTTTTTTGTTTTTTTTACCTTAAACCACATAAACACATTGCTAAAAAGAACATTATTTTGTGTATTTAGTTTAATGCAATGTCATATGACCCCTTTAATAGACAGGTAAGCAAATATATATTATTTTTATTGTGCAAGTAATAGTTATGTACAGGTGATTTAAATAGATATAAATGAAGTGTACCTAAGAATTTCCCTGGAATTTTCCCTGTATTATAATTATTACTATCAATAAAGGTATTGTTAATTGATGCGGTATGTAAGTGTAAAGTTAAGCATGTTGTTGACAACATCTATCCATTATTGATTACATTGTCTAAATATGTTATAGCGAGGACGTTTACTCTAAACACTTAAAAGTTATGAACTGTTGGTCGTCAATCAGTTTAGCTTTTTATTAGTACTGGTTAGAATATAAAATGATATTGAATGTGGAGTTGACATAAATGGCCCTCCTTTTAGGAAAGTGAAACATCCTTGTAAATAAAAAACCTGGAATGCCTCTTTAGACACTCTTTACCACTTCTTCTGTGGACACCCTATCAGATAGGTAGACATTTGCTGAATATTACTTCTCCAAGTGGTTGCAAAGAAGTATGTTGGATAAACAGCTACAATTTGTTGCTATCACATGAAAGGTGATATATTTTATATTATTTAAAGGATAATTGTTGTTTAAAAAAAAACAAAATAAAGTCACACCACTGCAGAACTGATATACAACCTGATTGAATTTTATTTTTTTTTTTAGTGATGATATTGAACTTAACAGATAAAAAAACAGACTAAAGCAGGGTACCCCCAGGATCCTCCAAATGAAATTCAAGGCCAACTTCGTACCCATTCTGACAGAAGTATGAGGGGAAAATGTCAAATCTGTATAAATTTTGAACCCTATAAGAAATAATTATGTACAAGTAGGCTACTTGAATTAATAAAAACATTTTTATTTAAATTATCAGTTATATTTAATACATATGCAACAGCATAACCACATTTGATTTGTAATAAAAAATAGACTTTGAAACTTGGTGTTGAACACTACAAGCCTTCGCAGCTCTGCTGCGCTTGGTTGCAATTTTTTTTTTCGCCCAGGCTCTCAAGTTTCTGTCAACTTCTGCTTGTAGCTTCTTCTCAACGCGCGTTTGACTTGGCAAGTAGCTCTGCCATTTTTCTTGCCTTGTTTGCCCTCAGCCTCCTCTGCCATCTTGTCTGCATCCCTCCTCAGGATGCTCCGCAATCTTGTTTGATGAATCGCTCAGCAAAACTCCTATGAAAAGACACCAAATATACATATTTGAGAATATACAAAATATCTTTACTCATACATCCCGCCATAGGAGCACGCTTCTGATCTTACTACCAACATGTTTAATTTTTCATTAGTATTAGCTTTAATGTTTCTTGAGCAGATTATTAGTAATTTATATCTGACTATTTCAAATATTTGCATTTTCAAGTCATTCAGTCTTAGCTGTAGTCTTAGTGTAACTGTGACGAGCGAGGAGATTTTAAAATCACTATGACAATAAAATGAGAAAGATTCACCTCACCTTCAGCAGTTCAGCCAAGTCATTACCAATGAAAGGCAGAACCAGGCTCAATCAGTCTGGTATCTGTGAGGAAAGGTCGTTACACTTCGACACACTGCAGACTGAAACAGTGAAGCGTTTGCCAGAATGAGAGGGTCTTTTGGTTGCACCACCACAATGTATCATAGGAGGACGTCCCAGGGTTAGGAAGCCTTTTTGGTGCTAACAGGCCTCAACATACTTCATCATGTCTGGCCAGAATGGACAAGGGCCCGTTCTTGCCGCCACAGGGAGGTTGTTGTTCTCGACCCAGCGATGACCACTAAAAGGCAAAGCGAGATTTTGGACTTTGTGAGATTACAGAATCCTCTTCCCTTCTTTGCTGGCACATTGTGAAAAATTGTATGCAGAGCTCTAGGAACTTCTCCATATGCCGTCGGTGAATCCACATTTTACAGCATTATGGAGAGTATGCAGGCCACAACTCCCCACCACTGCCAGCTGAGCACCCCCAAAATGCTCTGCATGCTCCCTGCTGCAGCACTCTCAAAAAAACACGAAATTAACATTGGGGGTCCATCCATAGTACACAGTATACCCATCTTCCCTCAAGTCAAGGTCACATACACACTCCTAAAGAGCATGAAAAGCAAATTTTAAACAAAGACATTATATAGCCTACATAATAGCTAGTGTGATGGAGGTTGGGGCCTCAAAGGTTAAAGGGTTCTGTCTGAGTGGTGAGATACAGGTTCAGACATGCAAACTCACAACTGGTGAAAATGGTGACATGTTTACGAAGTAATTTGTTGTAGGGGGGTCTGGGGAATTATCCCCCCTGAGACAATTTTTATGATTTAAACATGTAAATGAAGCATTCTGGTGCATGTCTGACAAGAAAACATTTTGCTTTCAAGACATTTTCCTCTCAAGTAAAAAAATAAACAATAAAACCAATAATTAAAACAATTTGATATCATATTATTAAGTTGGGGCCTATCAAGTACAGTACATAACAAGAAAAAAATCTCTCACTGTAAAGTAAACCATAAGGAACCCCAGATGGTACATCATTCTAATATTAAAGGTTAAAAATTATCTCTCATTTGTAAGCTACTTCCATTTAAATCACACATAAGGAAGTTTTTATAATAATGTGTACAATACATTTTTAATGACATAATATGTTTCTACTTTTTGAATAATGTCTGTCATAAATAAATCAAATTTATTTGAAGCAATATTCTCATCAGACTTTACATACTTAAAAAAAAAAATCTGCATAATTGTGATTTTTACACCAGGGCGTTATTTACTTTTTATAAGGACAATTTTAAAACCTTACTATATATATGCACTCTCTTTTCCTGTCAAATTCTTACATTTGATCAAAATTCATTTTTAATAATAAGGCTGCCGTTATCAGTCAAATTAAGTCATTTACACTGCAAAATTGCAACTGTAATAAATAATTTTATGAGATTGATGTTTAAAGAAATAATATAAAAAAAACAATGATGCCTTTAAACAATAAACCAATAGGTGGCAGCAAGTGACCGTCTTAATAAATGAATCATTGAGTAATTCATTAAAACGATTTGTTCAAAATGCTGAATCATTCAATAACACAAACACAGCACTTTACTGTTGCTTTTCTTTTGTACACTATTTTCGTCGCTGAAATAGAACAAAATGATATTGCATCTAAATTGTAAGTGACTACATATTAGCTAGGCTACTTGTTTATTAAACTATACATCAAGGTTTTTTTTTTTTTTTTTTTTTTTTTGTAACATTTGTTTTCGTGATATTATAGAACAGCTCACTTGGTCGTGTTATGTTATTTTACTATATCATATATTATTTATAAATAAAAAAACTCAACATTTTTTAAAATTCGAATAAAAAACTTACTTTGAAATGTTTGAGCAAGTCCACCGCCGTTTGCATGACCCATGACGCTGCGAGCCGAAGTATCATGATGTGGACGTGGTCGTCCACCCAGTATCGAATATAAAGGTACAACTGCTTACTTTTCGTGATCTTATTGAGACTCTCGTCAAACATGATCACAAACCCGTTGGACATATTGACATGTTCATCAGTTCTTCGTTATAAAGGGAGCTAATCGAATTTAGTAATATATGCCGTTTGGTTACTTCCACACGGAGAATGTAGCTCTGCAACACCTCGGAGTCAGGAAACATGATTTTAGAAATCTCTGTAACGTTTTCATTTGAAGTGTAAGAGTGTGGTGCTCAGAGACTGTTTTAAGGATCCCACATCACCTCTGCCCGCAGAGGTTGGTGTCGAGCCACAGTACGATAGAATGTTCCTTGGCTGTGGTGGCATTTCTATTGTAGAAATGTCTTCATTTATTGCTAGTCAGAGCTGTTTTCAGTAACCGAAGAGATCGCACGCGGTGCACAGAAAGGGCCAATAGGTGGTTGGCGCTGGCGACCAGTGCTACACACGGCTGTGTTTGGCACCCTTCAGTATGGGAGTCCAGAGGCCGTAACACCCATTGTCGCTAGCTTAAAAATTTCCTGCACCAACAGCAATAGGCCTTGCGGTAATATTCCTGGCACAGGCTTGACCCAAACGTAATTCGGATTCCTTGTCCACAGCGGATTAAACCCGACACTTTCCCATTTTTAGCCTACAAACTAGGCTAGCTAACTATCTTGTTCTGTAATTACACTCACTTGCCTAGTAACCATGAGTAACGGGTGCGCGAGCTTTCGCGCCTACTGCTATGACGTATAGCGCGAGGTGCACTCAACATTATGCTGCATGAATTTTGAAATTAGCCTACACTAGTAACAGTTCATTTTTGTTACGGTATGAACTTAAATCCTAGGAAAAGTTAAAAAATAAAAAAAATAAAAATAAGACCTTTGTAACGAAATCCAAGACGTTGGTATACCAAATTCAAGGCTATTAAGGCCTTAATTTTAGATTATCAAATTTAAGACTTTTTCAATGCTTTTAAGACCCCGCGGGTACCCTGTAAAGCTAGTTCAGGTTTGTTGGAGTAGGAGCTATACGCTGCAGGACTGTGAGACTCCAGGGACAGAGTTGAAGACCAACGCTGTAGAAGAAGTTTGTGGCTTTCACCAGTGTTTATAAATCTTATTTTATTTATTTTTTTTTTTTATTTTGCTCCCAGGCCATCCCACAGATATTACTTTGACATTTAACTTTTTTCTATGAATATTGAAGTACAGAAAATAAATTCAATTTCCTTCTAAATGCATGTCATTAATAAATTTTTATATATTTTTATTTATATACTTTTTTTTTTTTTTTTTTTTTTTTAAGAACTGGAGGAGGGAACAAGGACTTTCAGAACGTTCAGCAGCTTCCAGTTATCAGCTTACAAGAGATAATCCATCTTTCAACACAAGATGACATTTTACCAGTACAAGAAGAACATATCTCCATGCCTTCCACCATTCAACAGGTCATGTGCAAGGAGGACATAGTTAGTCAGCAGGCATTGATTGTCTATGAATCAATGCTGAAACAGTTCATGTTTAGTTCAGCTCATTTAGGCATGTGTCCAAGTGAACAATCACACTTGGATCTGCACCAGAACAATCAAGATCACACAAGCTAGTGAGTATTAAGGGGAAAAAAGCTACATTTTGTGATGGGTGTTGTTTTTTGCTAGAAAAAGAGTCAGGAAAAATACCAAGCAAATGTCAGAGCCATCAAAAGCTATGTAACGAGTACAGTGAACTACCAGTGAGACTCTGCTTGGTTCTGTTTTACAGTGCTAAATATCATACACAATCTACCTTATTTTATTTATTCTCAGGGTTAGGTACAAAGCCAAGTCAAATCTGTTCTATTCTCATGAAGCATTCAAATTTTTTATACCTGTACTTACAAAATCGATCCCAGAAGACCTTTTCTGTGGTCTGTTCTGTCCAGGTTTACGAAATCAGTCTTTTAGCAGATGAGCTTCTTAGTTATAGCTTAAAGGTGATAGTTTACCCAAAAATTTAAATTCGGTCATCATTTTCTCACCCTCATGTCACTCCAAACCTGTATGAGTTTGCACTTTTCTTATTTGAACATAAAAGATGATGAGATTTTAAAGATTGCTGGTAGCCAAACAGTCCGTGGTTGCCATTGTCTTCCATAGTAGGAAAAAAACATACTATTAGCAAAGCTCTTACTACTACAAATTTAATGTCTAGCTATGCTTTTTGCTAATATAGGCTATAAATATTTCCTCAATAAATGCTTTAAAAACAATAACAATAGAATGTTTGGTGTCTTTCTTAATAAACCACTGTTTTCTAATAATACAATTTCAATGTATGCAGTCTACAATACAAAGGTATTTACATATAAAGAAAAAGACAAACTTGTAATACAGACAATTGGCATATTTTCCTCAACAGTTTCCACAGTTGAAGTTTTGGTAGTAAACTTCTTATAATGGGGATGTATGATGCTGGAGGTGTGGGTTTTGCTTTATTAACACTGTCATGAATTCACACACCACTGTCGGTGTGATTTAATAGCAAAAATAATACAAAAATACAAGCACTCCCCAATTAACAGATTTCAAGACTCATATTCTTGCGAGGCCGTAAGGTGGTCCACTTCCAGAGTTTAACCAGGATAGATTTAAGAGTTTGTCATGAACTTGTAATGTGCACTCAGTTCCAAGAAGGGTCAGAGCATATACTCTTAAGGTATGGAGGACATACTAATTATTAAAATATTACACATCCATTGAATGTAATCAAGGGTGTACTCATTTTTGCAACCTGTCAGTTAAAAAAAAATTGTTTAATGTACTTATTTTACAGATATTTCTCTGATTTTATTAAGTGTATATTTAATACATTTACAATTTACCATCTTCCCATGAATTATATCGGTGATCATTAAGAAATAAAATCTTATGCATTTGATCAGAGTGGGTTATACTCATTCATACTGACACCAGAAAAAGAAGCTGACCTAGCTGTAACATTATTGTAACCAAAAAGACTAACTTTGGAGTTTTACTGAAGTTTACGGAATTTTAACTGAAGTTTGTACTGAGTTTAAACTGAATGTTTATAACACCCAGGGCAAACATGCTAGTCTGTTTGGTCATGTTTTCTTATGGTTTTCATGCTAATTTTTGCATTTGTATCTGTCAGTTTATAGTTACTGTCAATCTAAAAAGTTAATATAAATGAAGTCAGTCCAAAACTTTGGATAATGGACAAAGAAGCTGCCTGTTGCACAAAAGTGAGCTGCATTAAAAAAAAAAATAATATAAAACTACTGAGCTGAGATACCTGAACTTGCATAATCAAATGTGAAATGGCCTTACAGGAAATTAAATCTGTATGGAAATGGCAAGAACATCAATTTCAAGACACAAAGTTTTACAAACAAGGGACTGCCACAGAACTTGCCTGGAAGAATATGCAAACCAAGGTTTTAAAATGGTTTTTAGCTGACATAAAATTTAAATCCTACCTTTTCATTAAGTATGCCATTCATACGGAACCTTTGATTAAATCATACAATTTAAATTTCAATGAAACAGTGTGCTCAAACGAATCAAAACACTCAGACTAGAGGGTGAACTCATTAAATAAAATATAAACAAGTATCCTATTGTTTGACAGCTGAACTGACATCACTGGCTTACGTAGGAACAATATGCAAACTAGGGTAACTTTTTTTTTTTTTTTTTTTTTTAGTTACTTTTATAATATAGTCCAGACAATCAGTTATTAAAGGGATGTCTTCAACCCAAAATGAAAATTATGTCATCATTTACTTATCTTAATAACATGTTCTTCCAAAATGCTGGAGTTTCTTCTTCTGCATAAACACAACAAGTATGTCCTGAAGAACATGGGTAAAACCTAACCCGTTTCTGGTCCCTTTCCAGATTTTTCATGAAACAGTCTCTTAGTTTTTGAAGAAATTTCAAGGATCAAGCATGGCAGTTCTGGTAGTAACGGTCTCACAATGGGACCAGGAAACTGGTTACCCACAATCTTTAAATATTACAATTGTTTGTTTTCACGCACCCAGAAAATTTAACTCCAACAGTTTGGTAGTAACAAAATACAGGCAAGTAAAATTAGTGGGATTTTTCATTTTTGGGTGAACCTGTTCAGGTTGAACGATCCCTTTAAGTATGGCCATGAACGCACGCGGGTCTGTCGTACTTTTTCACATCATTATGCTTCTATTTCTGAATGAAAGCCACTGACATGTTCAAAGAAGGGTGTTAAGGATGGTCAGTATACTTAATAGGTTAAAAGGAGAAATTGACGTATTGTGTTTTCCCAATTTTGTAATGTCCACAATAATAATTAGAACATTGGATGTACATTTCCATTATACTTAATTTGTATATTGGATTTGGATCATTTACTGTATTCATTTGAATTATCCTGTCTTTACAGAAAGTAAATTACAAGGGTGTACTCATTTGTGAAGTCCTTCACTTACCAAAAAAAATGCGAAGTAATGACACCTTATTTCATCAAGATGGTTACCCCGTCATTTATGGCCAGTCCTCATAATTAATACATTTAACCTTTAGGCTCATCTTCCCATGATTTATATTGGGTGATCAATCAAGACATAAAATCTTATGCATTTGGATCAGATCAGTGGGTCATACTCATTCATAATTTGACCCCAGAAAAATTAAGCTGACCTCGCTGTACTGTCATTATTATAAACCAAAAAAGATTGCACTAATACTCTTGTTCCTTTTACACTGGAAGTTTACAAAATTGTTTTAACCTGAAGTTTTCACTGCCAACAGTTTTTGAACTAAAATGTTTAACACCAGTCCCTGGAAAACATGCTTATGTCCAACTGACTGGTCTCCATGTTTTTCTCTTATGGTTCTGCAATTTTGCATACAACATAATCTTCGTTTATATGAGTCCTACTGTCCTCACCAACTCTCTCTAATCAATGACACTCAGTCCCACACTTTGGATGAAATGGACAAAGAAGCTGCCTGTTTGCAACAAGTAAGCATGCATTCAACAAAATAATAAGAAAAACTAACTGAGAGAGGATACCTAACTTGCATAATCTCACATTTGAAATGGCTCTTACGAGGAAATTAAATCTTATGGAAATGGCAAGAACACACACACACCACTCAGAGATCCAACAACGTTTTATTTAAACAGGGACTGCACTTGCCACATATAACTTGCCGGGATTGAATATGCAAACCAAGGAATTAATGGTTTTAAGCTGACATGTAAGGTATTAAAATCCTCCCTTGTCATTGAAGTATGCCATTCATAACGGAAACTATTTTATTTTTAATTATTTTTGATTGTTAAAATACATACAATTTAAAATCTTTTTTCAATCAAAAAAAGAGTGTTTCAGAAACGAATCCAAAAACACTCAGACTAAGAGTGAACTAGGCAAAGTTCCTTCTTTATAAATTAAACAATATGAGCTAGCAAACCGCTGAACTCTATTGTTTGACAACAACTGAACTTACATCACTGGCTTACGAGGAACAAATCATGCAAACTAGAGGTAAAATCTTTTGCAGTTTTTTTTTTTTTTTTTTTTTAGTTACTGCCAATAATAATGTCCCAGTTTGTGCAAGTTTTTAAATCGGGATAGTCGCGTAAAACCCAAAATGAGCCAGCGAAATTAGCAGTCTTTGATCATGTACTTACCATACATGTCTGTCTTCCAAACGCTGCAGGTTACTCTTTAGTTCTTCTGGCTAAACACAAAACGATAAATGTCCTGAAGACTTTTTCATGATTAGGTAAGCGCGACCGGTTTCTGGTCCCTTTCCAGTTTTCCATAAAGTGTCTTATTCTTTGAATTGGTCTGAGGAACAAGGAATGGGCGTGCTATAACTCGGGGCTAAGCCCCCTTTACCAGGCCCTACGCCGACCAGAAACTGGGTTACCCACGGATCTTTAAAAGCACTTTTTTGTGTGTGTTCAGCAGAAGAAAGCAGAAAACCTACAGGTTTGGATTAAAAGCTACTAGGACTACAAGTAAATTATGTGATTTTCACTTTTGGGTGAATGGGTGTTGGTGAAACGCATCCCCTTTAAGTATGCCATACACCGGGCCGCCGTGTATGTTGCATGATTTTCGTTCATTCATTATTCTATTTCAGAATTAAAGATGAAATTTATTCCCAGGGTGCATCCTTGGTTGTTGTTTAAAAGACAAAAAGCAGAAATTGCTGCGTAGGTTGTTTCCATGAATGTATGATAGTGTCATCAGTCATACTAGTATCTCAGAAAATTGGTAACGACATTTTAAAAATATTCCGATCATTTATTTCAAATTTGTATATTATCTGTAACGTTTTATTGTATTTCATCGTGTTGAATTGATCCGAATCTTTACTTCCGGACCCGAGTAAATTACATCCGTTGTTTTTAAGTACAATAGTCACATTATACCGACTCGATGCGTAGTAAATTACACCGTCGTAGTCCGCATTCATATCCACGACAGTATTAGGATCAGATGTCCATTACATGTGTTTAAAAAAGTGGCCAAAATGAGTCAGCCTCCGAGAAGAGGACATCACCACCAATAAAATTGGGAACGATTTTCCAGGTAAGTTTTAGAAATCCTTCCATGGCGCCCAAACACCATTGGGCCGTGGCCTTGGTTAAACTCGGCTCAGTGATGACTATTTTTTAGTTTTGCACAGTATGCCACACAACAAAGATGGCTTTACAATGAGCAGGGGCATTACAAAGCACCCACGTCAAACCTATACATTGGTGGTAGTTTAATGTTTTGAACAAATCCATTACAATAAATGGTAGAAAAAACCCCAACAGGGAATTTGGTAACACACTAATCTGAACGTATACTCGTATACTGGTGATGTTTTTGTTTTATTATGAATTTTAGTGTCACCACCGACTGTGTTCCCAAACAGATGCCTCCAACATGGCGGTGTTTCCCCTCAGGCACTGTGAGTATTTTAGCACAATAGATTTGGTTTCCCCGAGCACATATGGAGGTGCAATGGGGCAGCCTCTGAAGCCCTCAACTATCACCCAATCCACCCAAACCCAACAGCGCTTCGTCATTTGCTCGTCAAGGTGCCAGTGTGCACCCAACATCATCTCGCAACAGCAGGCCTACCCCCAAGGGCCACAGAGTCAAAATCATATCAGAGGTATGTAGAGTTGCATATTTGTTGGTTAGGTAAACTGAAATATTTCATTGTTTTTTTTGGGGGTATGTATTAATTCATTTTAAATTTGCTGACAGCCACATGTCTCAGAAAAGTTGGGGCAGGAAAAGTTGAGTATGCTAAACACACACACCAGAAAGGACCTTTACACCTAATTACTGGTAACTGGCAAAAGACAATTATGTGCTAAAGAGCATCCATTCCTGCCCCAATACAGGATTTTGACTGCCCTACAATCCAGTGTTAATAATTTTCCGACTGTTCATGCCGCCAAATGTGAAAGAATATTGACTCCTAACTGGCCATTTTAGAATGAATGATGAAGCCTTCCCTAAAATGTCCCATGCTATGCACCCCTATATCATTTTATATGCAGACTTTTCTAACTGAGCACTGTATAGAAAGCTGGATGTTTCCCAGAACCCAAAAAGTTAATTATTTCCAAAGTGGACCATTTTGACTTCAGCACAGATATAAGAATGCTGACCCTTTGTATCATGCCTAAATGTCATTTGCATGGTATAGTTTTCATAGACAGGGGGTTATTCTATTGTCTTTTGTACTAAGAAGAGCACTCTTTTACTGTTATGGCCTACTAAACGGGAAATGTTAGCCACACACCAGGGCTTAGTCTTGTTCCTGAGAAATAGTAATTTATTTCTCATGAAAAAAGACACAATGAAGGGGTTGACTGTATTACATCAGGTTGTTTCTATGGGTTATAGGTTTTCTTCAAATCTTTCAGAATATTGAATGGATCCATCCTCTGCCCTCACTCATGCTACTGGTTTCCAGTGCTAGAGGGAGCAAAACACCGCCTATGCATGACGCTTTGGCTTTAACATATTGCACTTCTTCATTAGTTTTTTCATCCTCCAGACCAAGCCAGTTAGCTCAAAAATCAGTTTTGTTTCATAATTCCACAGAAGAAAACTCTCCAAAGTTATTTGTTGATTCATATACACTTGTTTTTTTGTTCAGGATTCATTTTCTGATTGGGCCTATGTAATAGTAGTGTGTCATGAAGAGGAAGAAAGAAGCATACATAAAAAAGTCCACCGTCTAAAGTTCCAAGCTTGGAAATGGTTAGGTGATGCCTTTGCTTTCTCTGGCACAGAAACTTGCAGCATATGAAGGGAAGATTGATTAATTCATAAATTTGGGAAGACTAACCTAAGATAGAAATATTACCACCATTTATAAACAATCCATACAAATCTAAAAGTAATTGAACTGGAGGCTATCGAAGTATGTTCTAATAATTTCTAAGAGCACTACCCCAAGACCTGCTGCAGTGTGATATCAATATGCAGCAAGTACTAAAGACAACTTGTCATGGCACGTGGCTTTAATAATTTGATTTACTATATGTATACTGTTATCTTGCTCAGAGAGTAACCGTATTGTACAGTCCAGGTCAAAAGTTGTGGAAACATTTACTATTTTTTAATGTTTTTGAAGAAGTCTACTTCTGCTCATCAAGCCTGCATTTATTTGATAAAAAAAACAGTAATATCTGTTGAAATATGGTATTACAACTTCAAATAATAGTTTTCTATTTGAATATACTTTAACAAAAAAATTAATTGGATTTCCATAGTGATGCAAAGCTAGAAATTTCAGCATCATTACTCCCAGCTTTCAGTGTCACATGTAACATCCAAGTCTATCGCATGATCATTTAAGAAATCATCTAATATTCTGATTTCATTATGAAGTGATTGGAAAAAGTCTGCTGTCTAATATATTTGATGAAGAAAAGGTTAAAAAGTAACACTGCATTTCATTCCAAAAAAAAACTAAAATCACTAGAATAATATATAATTCTAATAATATATTTTCTTTACTACACTTTTTTAGCACTTTAAAACACCTCCTTGCGATATAAAAGTATTGATTTCTTTAAAAACAAAGAAAGAAAAAAAATTACTGACCCCAAATTACTGACCGGTAGTGTATATTGTTATTATATTTGTATTTTAGTTGATTAAAACCATAGCTTCTTCTTCTTTTTCTTTTCTTCAAACACAGGCTTACTTTTCCTTTTTTTTTCATCAAAGTATCCTAAAAAAGTATCACATGTCTGAAAAATATTAAGCAGAGCAGAGACTGTTTTCCAACTTTGATAATGAATCCCCCCATCAGTATTAGGAATGATTTCTAAAGGATCATGTGATAATGATCCTAAAAATTCAGTTTTGCATCACCGAAAATAAATGATAATTTAAAGATATAATAAATTTAAAAACAATTAATTTTAAATTGTAATAAGATATCACAATATTAAATTTTTTTCTGTATATTTTGAGCAAAATAAATGCAGGGCTTGATGAGCAGATGATGAAACTTCTTGCAAAACAACATTAAAAATAGTAATGTTTCCATAACTTTTGACCTGTACTGTATGTTTGGAGCTTAAAATAGTTGCAATAATGGATTAGAATAATAATGGCTTTTGTATTTCAGGTGCAACTTTGTGTCTTAGTTACTTCTCATCTCTTGTCTTGGCGGGCCAGTGAAGGAACCGATTCTCTCAAAAATGCTGCAGAGCCATATCGGATGCAATCCATGCACTCAAGTCACTCACTGCCAGACCTCAACTCAGTGTGTTAAGTGTAGGGACAACAACTTGCCAATAACATTGTTGAGCGGTCTGGCCCTTTCTGAGGGCATTGAATGCTTTAGACGGGAGATAATTAAGGGGGGATTAAACACTTAGTTTTCTTATTGTTAGTATTGGTGCTGTTCATTAGGCCTGTAAAATACTCTGTTCACTTGATTAAAATAATCTGTTACCAATCTTCGGATTGGTCTTACCAATATGCGGAGGTCGGACCTTTGTGAAAGAATGACCATTGTGCTGATAAAATAATTGACCACATGTCGAGAGAAACAAATCACTTTTTGAAATATGTAAGCTTTGTGTACAAAGAATGTTGTGTTATTTATCAGAAGCAAAACAGTAACAAAACAAATACTTTTAAACATTTTTAACATGGGTGAGTTGGATGTTTACATTTCGGCAAGTCGCTTTTTGGCACACTGTGTTTATCAGCAGCAGAGGTCAAGGGAAAAAAATGCGTAATGGATGAAAAAAACCAACGTTATGTGAAGAATCTGTCGTTTGTCACGTAGCTGTTATAATAAAGGGGATAATGTATAAGAACGGTGGGTCATTATTGAGAAAAAATAAGTCCCTCAGTGCGAAGCAAGACCTGTTTCGCCCTGTAAGGACTTGTTTTCCCAGTAAATTACTGCCGTTCTATACATGATCTCTTTAAATAAAGCTATGAATGCTGTACCATGCATAGATTTGTACTAGATGTGAGATTTAGTCAAGTTTACAAGGTGGATCAATGCATCTTGAAAAGGTTTAAAATCCCTGTTAACAACACAGTGTGTACAGATATGATATATCAGGGTATGTTTGCCCAAAAAGACGTTCAATGTTCAACTTCTCTTCACTTCGGAATGGGTCTGCTCCAAGGAGGAGACTCTTGTTAAAGGGTTCCCAATTCCTCTGCATAAAGGTCAGCTGCTTCATGCACGTGAGGTAATAGCCCCTCTAGGACTTTTTTCAGACACCCATCTCTTGCTAGTTGATTTGGTATTCCTTTTCCTTTAATTAAGTTGTTACAATAAAATACAATGCAACTGAGGAAAGTTTGTTTTTTCTTTTCTGTAACTGGCTTTACCATACCAGGAATTCTGTGTGCGTTCCAAGTGTCAATTACTCTCCTCATGCCCAGTTCAGACAGTTGTCCAGTCAGGTTAGACACACAGTATCTGCTGATGTTGCAGTCCATGTCCAGGAGTTCTTGGTCGGTAAGGTGGATAAGGGCCTCTTTCAGTGGGTAATTGACCCTGCTATTAACCTTAGGCCACATCCGCTCAACTTTCTGATTCTATAGAACAAACAAATATGAATATGTGTTTATGGAGCATAGTAAGGGGGGAGAAATTTTTTTAGAGACCTTTTGGAGTAAGTAAAATGTAGCTTTAATTTTACACTTTTTAAACCAAAGGATTTTGTTGAATTGTAGCTTGAATATTTGTTCTTGGTTGTAAGTTGATTGGATAAAAGCATCAAATTAAATTACTAAATGTAACTAAGGCGCAGTCCACAACAACTACATGTGTGAATGTTTTTGAAATGTCTGCATACTCCTTTTTTTATTTTTATTTTTATTTTTTACCTTTGTTGATGTGCTTTGGTAGTATGGTGGTTTGTCATTACAAGGTCTGTGGGATGCAAGAATTTCCTGAACGAAGAGTGTCAAGTAGAATTCCTTGCCGTGGTCAACATCCACCTGATCCCACATTCCATAGTTTACCACAGCAGACCTTGAATTGTAAAGACATGAAAGAGATCAGAGTTGAGCTGTATTTACAGTAAAACATCCTTGGGGATAAGGTCATATAGGTAGCTACGTTTTACATAGGTTGATTGATTGTAAGTAGGTTTAAAACTACAGCCAATATTACCATGAATATGGTGGAAATGCAAATTGTGGGTAGAGGACATGTATTTTTTAGCGCTATTTAGGGTTGCAAATTAGTATAGTCTACATTTGAGAAAAACTGCATTACATTAACGAATGTGAAATGGAACAAATTGCCCACCTGTAAACGTCCTCATAAATAATGAGGTTATTCTTTACAGGCATTGTTGCATGTGCCAATACTTTGCTAGAATATCCATGTATGGCAATCACATGTGTCACTCCAAACATTGCGGGTTTCTCGTTTTGGTCTAAATGGAGTTCATGCCCCATATAGGCAGCATAGTATGGCACTGGATTGAAGTTCCGCAGGCCCTGTAAAATGAAATGTATGACAAGTGTTAAATGGATTTCCCTATACAGACTACAATACAGCTCTAAGTAGTTCAAGTTTAACTATAACCATTTCAACAGCAGTTGATGGAAATTTGTCTTGGTGTGCTCACACATATCACACATGACATTAACACACCAACATAGACAACATACATGCATATTACATAAAACACAAAATCTATACATGTTGTGAACTAGTCCATAAAGTGCTTGGTGCAGGAGGCACAAGCCAGAGTGCAGTAGCATAGTGCAATTGCAAACCTTTCTTGGCTTATTTCATGCAATAGTCAAGGCAATATCATACCTTGCATCTCATTTCGTGGTAGGTTCTCGCCATCCCGCGCGGGACTCCACCAACCCGATTTTCTGCAGCAACAATCCCTTTGGTCGCCAGGTAAACAGTCATAAACTTTCGACCAAGTGTTGGGCCAATCTACAAAAAGTAATCATCTTTAAAGATGATTAAGAAACTTGTTCAAATAAAGAACATCATCCGAGTTTGGCTTAAAAAAAACCTTGCCTCTTTAATTGCTGACGAAACCAACTGTGCATCAGATACTACTCGCTTGAGGTTGTGAACATTACAAAATCATCGAACACTCATCACAGCGCAGCCACGTCCTGCGCCAATGTCTGTAAGGTGCTGTGCAATATCTGCATGCGTCGCATGCCTTCGCAACATTGTCTCGGAATATGCCATCATATACGCCATGTCATCCAGATGACAATATCAAAACAAAACCATGCAAAGCAATTCCCCAACCCGCCCAAAAGAGTAGTACTTCCAGGTCAACCAAAAACATAGGTCAAAAATAGACCCAAACGCGGTTCGGAATGGCTTTTTTTTATTATTATTTTTTCTTTTATTCAATGGTTCAGTATTTTATTTTTAATCCCTAAAACAGATGAAAACATGACATTCACTTCCATTTAACAAGTAATACAGAAGTGTAAAAATTCATATTTCACTTATTTTTCGTTTCCCATGTGACCTCCAAAATAGAATAATGAATGAAAAATTTAAAAACATATCTTTCTCTTGTGAGCTATACCCTTGTTCTGAACAAAGTCTCTTATGTTTTGAATTGTTCGAGAATCAAGAATGGTATACTCTGCCTTTTTTTTTGTTTGTTTTTCTTTTTGGTTTGGTTGCTTTCTTTTATTTATTTGTTCTCCCAAAGTGTTTTTTGTGAGCTTTGACCTCTGACGTGGCCCATGGTCTTTTCACATGTCCTTATTTTTCTTTTGCTTGTCAAGCTCTATAAAAAAATGCAGTTAGTTAACATAAATGTACAACATAGTTAAATCCAGCATATGCAGAAAAAGTGATCAATGCCGAGTTTGAATAAAACCAGTCATACCTTTAACTTCAGTAACTTGAAGTAGCTGTTCTGCTGACTTGATCTGCATTTTGACCTACAAAGTATATATATAAACGTAAAACACATTTTTACAAATTTCATGGCATATTTACAATTAAGCACAATCATATTTTGTTTGGATCTCAAAACTCAGGTTCATAAGCATAACAAAACAGAACAAAAATCACTAAGCATACTTACAGCAGATAAATACAATTAAGTGCTGTTTTCTAGTACAATTACAACAGGACAAACAATCACATCAAATGTTAACTCAGCAGCAGAGTTACTCTGCACTGCACTTATTCGCAATCACAAAACTACATTATTTGCATGTGCTTTAACGCCTTGACAGTTAAACATTATATTTCCTTACTGTTCTGACAAGCGCTTTTTCTTGTGATAGACAAACTTGTTTCCCCCAATAAGGCCTGGCTGCAGACATGCACTTGTATTCTCTGACTTGCACTCACGAACACCTGCACTTTCGCAAGTGATGTCACTTGCAGTCTTTTTTTAATTGTATTTATTTTTTATTACTATTATTTTATTGAATATCTCAAAATTTTACTACAGTAGCCAGGTGGTGAAGACAAGAAAAAAAGATCATCTTGGTTACGTACGTAACCCTCATTTCCCGATGGAGGGAACAGAGACATTATGTCGAACGACATACAGTGGGTACGGAAAGTATTCAGACCCTCTTAAATTTTTCACTCTTTGTTATATTGCAGCCATTTGCTAAAATCATTTAAGTTCATTTTTTCCCTCATTAATGTACACACAGCACCCCATATTGACAGAAAAACAAAGAATTGTTGACATTTTTGCACATTTATTAAAAAAGAAAAACTATCAAATAGCACACATAGGTTCCTAACTAATGACAAAGAATTGACAGAGCAGCCATCAAGTCTTAGACAGCGTTCTAGATTATTACATGCAGGTTGTTATTACAAAAGGTTGTGGGTTCAGTTCCAAAGGAAAACACATACTGGTTAAAAAAAAAAAATGTATAGCTTGAATGCACTGTAAGTCGCGTTGGATAAAAGCGTCTGCTGAAAACATAAATGTAAATGTAATCCACTATTCAGTGGACCAACCTCTGCTTGGAGACATCCTTCCCTTTCTGCTGGCCTCCAAAGCAGACAAGGAGCTGCTCAGAGCTTCTGGATCTCTGGGTGGAGTTCTAGTGTATGCATAATGCTCTTACGGGACACAGCAACACCAAGGCTGGATCTGCCTCCTCTGATTCAAGATTCATATTCATCACATACATGATTATATAGAGAATATATAACCAGCAGTGAAATGTGAGTCAGGTCCGCTCCATTGGACAGTGCAATTATTAAAGAATACAACACAGAGGAAAATATACATAAATATAGCTGCAAGCAGCAATTGTGGGGCCAAGCACTGCAGAGGCAAATTTAGGAGATAAGCATGGCATGGAGTATCAGACCAAATGCAACAATGAGTAATAAAAGCAATTTTAGGATGATTGTAATTGAAAATGGCTGAAAAATCATAAATACAAGCACTGGTAATATGATTAAATGGCTTATCACTTTTGACCAACAGGTGGTTCTGTAATCAAATCATTTTGGTGTGTTCTGTGTGAGGTGACAATGGCACACAAAAAATGTGTTGTCATTATGTCAAAGCTTTGAAGAAAATATAGCCTTAGAGAGTCATTTTGGCACCATGCCTAAATTTTGTAGCAGCGCTGTACGAAAAATAGTTTTTGTCTCTTTGACACGAAATCCATAACATTTGTGTCAGCACAGTCTAGAGATGGTTTGACTCAATTTTTGGTGAAAAATGGGCCCTAGGCTTGAGGAGGAGTTGGAAAAAGTAGGTTTACAGCATCAATCAAAACTGCAGACAGACAGTTTGAATTTGCTAAGGGAAAATTGGTATGTCTGTTGTCGGCATAAGCCAAGAAATATTTTGAGATCAGTTTCATTGCAATAGGCTAATGCAATCAAATGTTATTATCTTTTTTGTAAATTTCATAATTAATAATAAATCAATGGTTTATTACTCTTGACCAATAGTTGGTGCTGTTACCACATTGATGTGGCGTGGTCAGTGTGAGGTGGCAATGCCACATACAAAGTTTGGTGCAAATATGTCAAAGCTTTGCAGAGATACAGCCTCAGATGCATTTTTGCATCTTAACCAGCAAATTCGTTGATGCTCTAAACGAAAACCGTTTCATATATCGACACGAGATCCATAACTTGCCAGCTTTGTCTGAAGATGATCCGAGTCAAATTTGGTGAAAACGGTCTAGAAGGAGTTTGAAAAAGTAAGTTTTCAACATGAATCAAAATAGCTGACAGGAAGTTAAGTCAATCATGGCAGAAATTGTATCGATGTTCTCAGTCCCATTACAATATCATAATGTATGCAAAAGTTATTAGCGTTTTCATAAATTGCTTTATAATCTTTGACCACAAGGTGGCGCTGCGCCCAAACTTTTTGTGTGCCATCAAGGAATGGTGCCGAAGATGTATACAGATTTTCGTGATAAAGTCTAAGAGTTCTTAAAATATTTGTATTTTTTAAAAAAAATTCAAAATGGCCAACGCCCAAAATGGCTGACATGGAAACATTTGGTATGGTTTGATTCGGCATGATGCACCTAATCTAAAGAGACCTGTTTTGTGATTTTTGGCCAAACTATTCATAAGTTATAAGCAAAAATATGCATTTTTAATATCTCCTGACCACTAGGGAGCACTGCGCCGAAACGCTTCAGGTAGTCTCAGGTCATGTTTATTATAACACACAGCAAGTTTGGTCTCAGTACACCAAACTGTTGTGGAGATATAGCCTCTCATCCATTTTAACGTGCTTTTCATAGAATTCCTTTGTGTGTTATTCGAGAAAGGAGGGACGAATCAACTTGAATTCCATAACTTTTTGCCAGCATGGTCTGAAGATGATCTGAGCCAATTTTGGTGAGAATCAGAATCGAATCGTCTAGGACAAGTTTGAAAAATACGGTTTTACAAACAATTAAA
Source organism: Cyprinus carpio (assembly GCF_018340385.1). Taxonomy (NCBI): domain Eukaryota; kingdom Metazoa; phylum Chordata; class Actinopteri; order Cypriniformes; family Cyprinidae; genus Cyprinus; species Cyprinus carpio. The sequence goes on from NC_056599.1 coordinate 23,757, forward strand.
AATAGCGAAAAAACTAAACCTTGAATTTTTTAATTTTGGTGTTCATTCGACTCAGCATGAGGCAAGGATTCAGAGGAAAATGGTGTTTTTTTTGACTTATAATGAAATATCTTAATTCTCACCTTTATAGATTATGATCTATAGTGGGCGATGGTCAAATTAACCTAATAATGTAATATGCATTACAAAAAACTGTCTGTTTACTTAATTGACAGATATGGATGTCATGTCATAACATTTTTTTAATATGACTGAGTTTATATTTAATGTGAATTTAACATTGCAAGTTAATGCGAATAAAAACATTGCAAGTTACATAATCAAAGAACATTTTCACTGACATTGTAGTTCGAGCACTCTCAAAAACTCCCATTAAAATCACTGTAGCTGTTTACACTGTGAATTCAATATCTTACAGATTCGTACACGTTTGCGCTTTGTTGTTTCTGATGAGAGAATTCGCCAGAAAGAAGTATTCAGTGAGCGAGCGAGTGAAGAAAACAACGGAATTTTAGCAATGATTCATCTGAACACCTCTGATTGGTCATTGCATTCATAAGCTCAACAGCAATGTGTGTGATTGGTTATGATGCAGAGCTTCACAAACGCTTCTGTCTCTGGCTCAGCACCAGCCAGCAAACGCAGATTTGAATTTAGCAGCTGATGATATGACGCACTGAAATATCTAATCACACTGGTGTGATTGTATTCAAATTGTATTTAATAATATTAATCAGCAATGTTTTTTTTTTTTTTTTTTTGTCTTTTGGAAGCTGCATTCAAAATCCACTTGGCTCAAAGATCTGAGGGACATGCCCCCGCACTTTAAATGGGCACTTCATATCTTTATTATAATTCGTTATTATTATTTTAAAAAAGAGGATATTTTACAAATATTTAACCAATGATAAGTTTTACAAAGAGCTTGTCAGTAAAACTTCATAACGCCATTGGATCCTCAAGCTCTCAACGAAACCTTGTCACTTTACCCCGTCTCCATTCAGATGGACGTGCACAGCCTGGAGGAGACAGATCTCTGATTTTTTTGCAGTGCAAGGGTAAATAAATAACTGATGTTTTCGCATCTTATAACAATTAGAATATTTTAATTATTTTAATATTTTGATTTAGCCTAACCACAGCCCCTCTGCAATACTGCCACAGACCACAGTTTGGGAAGCATTGCTCTAGACAAAAAGATAGAATAGAGAATAAAATGTGCATGAAAATATACTGTAGTTTTAAATATTAAGATACAAAGGAATGTACAAGAGGCGAATATGCAAACAGGTTGAGATACTGTCAATATGAGGTAGAGAATTATGAATATCTTACTGATTATTAAGTGGAGACATGTCGATGTTGAGGCTGGGTTTGAGTTTAGGAGCCTGATGGACTTGGTGAAGAAACTATTCCTAAGTCTCTCAGTTTTTGCTATCAGGCTACGGAAGCGCTTACCAGATGGCGGCAAAGTAAAAAAAGACAGTTACTAGGGTGGTTAGAGTCCTTGGTGATTTTAATAGCTCTGCTTTTGCAGCATTTGAGGTAGATGCAGCAAGAGAAGAGCAGACCCTGAGAAGCGCTCAGCTAAGAGCACAACTCTCTGCAGGGCTCGGCATTCTCGACTGGAGCTGTTCCTGTAGCGGGAAATTTCACTACAATGTAGAGGTGAGTTTAACTTCTGCTACAATATATCTTGGACGACTATGGAAATTGCAAGAGCTAGGTCTTCAAACCCTAGTACATTAATTCCTTTACTTATTTATTTAAGTATGTTTTATCTGCCTTGCTAAGTATGCTTTTCTCTCTAGTAGCAGCGACTGATGAGGATTGAGGCTCTGGAATTTAACCACGTACACGGTAGCTACCCAGAGTATAATGGCGTTGATTAACCCCTCTTCCCCTCTATCAGCCCACAAGACAGGAGGAATGCCCCTACTCCAAAATAACAAAAGTCTGGTTTATTTTTACAGTGTTTGGTAAACACAAAAGAAATAAGAATAACAGAAAATAAACAAACACAACCTCTTTCTTTGTGAATTGACCAATGAAAATATACACAAAAAAAAACAATTAATTTTTTTTTACCTAAATAAAACTTGTTCAGTCTTTTTGTTTACTGTTGTAATCCCCACAACAATCAGAATCAAAGAAACAGATCTCTCAAAAAGTTCTGATGATATTCAGTTAAACTGAATGTGAAAGGATGTGAAAGAGCCCAATTCAGGACTTGCGGTGTCCTGGTGTTCAGGGCTCACGCAGAGAGAGGCATCTCAAAAGGCTTGATCACAGAATTTGCCTCTTTTTACCCTTGTACCGACAAATACATACAAAATATGTCAAAATATCCCTCTTGGAAAGTATGTTTGAAAAAACTCACAATTATGTCTTAAATGAAAGTAAACAGTTGAGAAAAAAAATTAGATGTGTATTATATTGGATGCATTCATTGTCTCTTAAAGTGACCGCACCTAATTTAGCTACTAGCTGCTGTAATGTTAATCCAAGAAAATGAAAGAAAGAAAATCACTCACTGCTCTTGACTGAATTACTTTGTAGTTTTAACAATAATTAATGCACAGTCAAACCATTCAGACACCCAGATATCATTTTTTGATATATACAGACTCCACCCACCCTCCACTGTTTAATCTGCTACAGTCAGGCAGATGCTTCCGCAGTCTGATGGCAAAAACGGAGAGGCTCAGAAGGAGTTACTTACCTCACGCTATCAGACTACTAAACATGGACATTAAACCTACTGCACTTTAGAGACTCTGGTAGTGTAGAGTTACCCAATAACTTTCTGCACACTGCACTTTTTTGAGATAAGCTAGCTATGCAACTCATCCTCCTGCACATCGTTTACATCTCTGCACATCATCTTTGTAGCAGTTTCTGTGTAGCATCTCTACACATAATCTGTATAGTTGTTTAATATATTGTGTATATTTCACTATTTTTTTATTTTAGATTTATTGTTTCCTATACAGCAGATGGATGAATGGACAGTCCTGGATACTCTGTGCCCAGTTTTGCTCCTACACTGCCATGGAGAATGATTCAAAAGAATTAATCTCAGTTGTCACCATCAATAAGAGCAGACCCCGTGTAATTCAGTGTAAATGGAGAAAGATGCTTTTAGTTTACCACGGTGGACAAGCTTCTGGGTGAAGTTAAGATTGCAGAAATTTGCACTGATGCCCACTCACCACATTGTCTCTGTTATGTGTAAGTTGGTAATATTTCTTTTCTAACATATTCCAGACTCTTTTTTTTAACCTTTATTTATATAGCACTTTTAACAATACAAACTGTGTCAAAGCAACTGAACAGCATTTAGTAGGAAAATATTGTGTCAATAATGCAAAAAAGGCAGTTCATCATTGAATTCAGTGATGTCATCATCCAACGCAGTTCAGTTTAAATATTATCTGTGCAATCAGGTCGACGTTACTGCTGGAAATTAAGTGTCCCCAATTAAGCAAGCCAGTTGGTTCTGTTGTAAGAAGGTGGACACTGAGCAGCAGTTACTTGTATTACACTATCCAAATTAAATGATGGTATGTGTATTTTCAGGAAAAAAAAAAAATTAACAAATTGGACAAAGTCCACGCATCTAGTCCTGTGCATCTATGTACTGTGATCTTTGTCTTTTATTTACAAGTTAGATGGTCATACCTTGCATACCTTTAAAAATGGTTGACTCTTGGAGCACAGCATAATGACTACAAAATATATTACAACACCTAAATAACTATATTATGTATTGTTGTTGTTTCACTGTGTGAGTGCATTAAAATATTTGTATTTTAGAAACTATGGAGCAGTGTGCTGCACCATGTCACAAACAAAGCATAAGTGGTACCTTGTTCACTGCCTGCGTGGGCCACTAACAGATAAGCAAGACTGCTGGGTTTGAGGCAATGAACTAATTCTGGCAGCTCTGGATTACAATCACCATAGAGACAGACCACAACTGCTAAACCAAAAACAAAAAAAGATGTACAAATATCAAAATGTATCACTGCTTGTTTCACATCAGGTTGTAGCACACTATGATTTCTAAGGCCCGAAAATCCCTGGTGCAAAATGCCTCTGTTTGAAATTTTGTCTCATATTTACATCACATAGTTTAAGAAATATCACACGAGCTGTAGGCTAAGTGCAATAAATCACACAAATGCAAATGTTGATAAGTTACTCCATCTTATACGACAGTTCATTATAAGATAAAATTCTGTTATTTTAGACACAATGTTATCTGTTTTTGCTCAATTTTTGCCAACCAAAATATAAAGACAAAATCAGACCTGTTTTCATGCCCCCGAGCAACCCACAGCGGCATTTTTCATTTCTTAATTCCATGTTTTGAACAAATTGGGTGAGCCATATGAATCGCGTTGAACCATTGGCCATAGTTGCGTTTGGATTTTGAAGTGGTGCTGCACAGACCGATTGGTGTATGATATGAAACTACCGCTACAATAGAGCGATTCAAAAGCACACGGAGTCCTCTGCTATCTCTATGCTATGCTCTTGGGTTCTTTGATGTCACACACACCGATCGTCGGTCTGATGGTGATTGATCTGCTTCAAGTCGAACAAGCCTATGATTCCATGAACCACTTTCATATACAAAACTCCATTTAATGATTCACATATGAGTTCCTGAATGATCACAGCAGCCATTTTGAACACAAATCAAACGACAAGAATGAATAAATAACTTTGATGACTTTAAAATCATTAAGACATTTAACAGCAACCTACCACCTACTGGGAGTTTTTGGGCCGGTTGTTCACACCTTGCAAGCTGCAGCAGAGCGGAAGCAGCAGCATTCAGCAGCAGGTAGCAGAGCAGAAGCAGAAGCTTTTCGCTGCGCCGCTATTTTTGCAGCTTTATCTAGCACCGGCGCAGTCATGAGGCAGCGTGGGCAACTGAACAGCGGATTTTGGACAAGGACAGGTACTGTGAATTGTTTCTGCAATTGAATCAATTAATTAGTTTTTTTTCTTGAAAAAGAACAATAATTCCTACAATTTTCACATATTGGTTTTTTTCTTATCGCCAACACATGTTTTTCTCTGCTGACATTCCAACAATTAGTTTAGAGGAAAGGGGCAGGCTTTTGAGGTTTGCGGTAAGAACTGTAAGTATATTTGACATATTTTGAGCACTACAGGGTGAATTATGAAACATAAAATAATATCCAATACTTCCTAAAATAAATAATAATATTATTATCCAAATTATATTTATTATATTATGCTCTTAATCTTACCTCCATGAGAAAAAACAAAGTCTATATTTCTGATATGGCTGCAAAGATAATGACATCAAAAGACTACATGAACACACATAATACAAGAGCTATAGCAGTGATCATTCCCATATCCACCTAAGGGCAACTTATTACAGAATTCAATCAAATGAAAACGGCAAACAAAAACAGAGACAAAGAGCGAAGAGCATAGACTCGTCTAATACATGGTGAGGAGGAAGAAAACTTCTCCTAGCTCAGTAAAAACAAAATCATACATATGTCAGTATGTAGCACTGACTGGAACTAAATGGGACAAGGCTTCTATGATCCTAGGATTAAACTGATAAAATTGATGCTTTTTAAGCTATCTATATTTTGTAGATTTGTTTGTTGCATCGTAAAAAGTGCCATGCGAAAGCGATCCAAAACACTGGAATATAAAGGTACTTAGTGGATCCTGGACTAAGGATCCGCTGAACTCCGTTCTCTGGTCTCCAATTCATCAGGCCTAGTTATAGCAGAAATTTAGTGTTAAACGGGAATAGGAAAAGTTCCACATTACAATTATTTTTTCTAGGGTGCCGTTAATGTGGTCATAAATTATTAGAGGAAAAATTTATTTCTATGAGACTTACTAAACTACTAAATTATTTAACGAATGAAAGGCTAAGCTTTTGTGACATTTTTCAAGTATAAAGTATTAAAATTAAATTAACCAAGAAGATTAATTTCAACAGCTCTCCTAGTGATTCATATATTTGCCCAGATTTATATGTAATATATTGTGTTCGTTCAAGAGCAGATTAAGACTACAATGAACGGTGTATGCATGCTGTTGAATGCGGAAAATATGTTTGCGCACCAATAACGAGTAAATTCTGAAATACATTCACGTTTTGCTGATGCTTTAATTTGCTTAAAGTTTAAACACAGTAAGATATCAGTGATTGCAAATCTTTTGGGGAAAATTACAGTTTCCATCAATGTGTCAGTAAGCCTGTATGATACTTTTGGCCCATGATCAATTGTCACTTTCTCGGGGTTCCGATACAGCTGGATTTTTATATAACATGTTTTCTTTCCTGTACAATAGTGATGGCCCTTATTTCCAGATACGTTGTTAAAACACCCTATTAATGACATATTGCTTATTTATGTGCATTTAGAACTCTGCACTTTTTAAATGTGAAAATCAATTTTATTTATTTGTCCCTCAAACATTGTCTTTTCACTTCACTTTCATTCTGAGGCGATCAGCAAACAGACACCAGACCGGATAGAAGCCGAAAACTATCGCAGGGCAGACTGCTTTATATAGCTGCTCTGCTCCGGCAACGCTGGTATCGCCGCGCTAGTCCTATCTGCGTGGCGGATGTGAAAGCTACTCTCCATCTGTTTAACATAGAAAGAACCAGAAAAATATATGCGCGTGTTCTGCTGCTGCGCCACGCTTGCGGTGGTTGAACCCGGGGCTTAGTTTATGGGCTATTTAGAGTATCATTCTCATTACAGAATATAAATGAATATTTTATTCATAGGGTAATAATAAGTAATGGAGGGAAGAATAAAGTATTAAATGTATATTTGATAATGACAATTCTGTCATTCAATTTGACTAGATCCATGGACCAAAGAGATAGATGAATAAATTTTTAGTCAAACTACATATTTCTTGAAATTAAAGAGGCTGCCTTTTATTCAAGCACTGATGTGCTGATGAAATTAAGGTGGATGCTGGTTTTGTCTCTGTTTGATTTTTACTGCCACAACAATGACTTTAAACAATCTAATTCCTTCCAATATTTGTATGTGTGATTATAATTTAATCAACACTATCGAGAATGTAATTACATTAGATTTAACTACTTTTTTAATCGTCTTACACTCAGCCCTACTTGATACCTATGTTTTGTGTCATAGCTATGTGCGATGCTCGAGTGCAATTTTTTTATTGATACATCAAATGTCTTATTGTTTGACATGCTCTCTGCATTCATTGCTTTCTTCTTTTTCCCCGAAACAAAGCTCAAAATAGTCCCTACTCTGCAAAAACGGAGTACATTTGTGTTAAATGGAACTACAGCCTCACAGCTTAACTCAAAACACCACAAGAGATTTGATGCATATTGAACTGTCTTTAACCTGAAATTAATTAGCTGCATTTGTTTTTAAAGCTACTTAAGTATTCTCTGGATTATCCTATTTAAATATTAAAAACACCATTTATGCTACAGCGGGACAATGTCAGATATTGAGTGAATAATGAAATTACCTGTCCAAGTAGTTTTAGCAACTTTATTTGGCTTCCAGGTAATAAGCTTGAATGGACAAGATGAACACTGTTATAGGATTGCCTGGAGCTTGTGTAACCTCTTCTTTATACGAGTCTTAAAGTATTAAAATGGTTGTGTTTTTGAAATGACTAGAAAAACATGCGAGAGATTAGTTTTTCCTATTAGGCTGTAAGTACAGTGACAGCTCCCTGCTTAGTCTAACACAGTACATCCAGCAAGGTTAGTAGCTAGTTAGAATAAGTGGACAAGAAATATAAAAAGCATTAGAACGGAAATAGCAAGATTATTGTTACAATGTTATAAAATGTTAGAAATTGAATTTGTTATGACCCAAAATTGCAAAATAAAAGACTCCTTATGTGAAATTGCTTATTGCTCAAAAAGATTGATTTTGTGGGTACTCTTTTGACATCCAGCAAGTGAAATCATGCATTCGATCACTTTGATTTCTGTATCCAGGAGTTACACAAAGTAGAATCTGTGTTCTTCCAATGGGAAAAATTCGTCACACTTTTGTCACTGAAAACCACTCGTTTACATCGTTTATCACAACTTGAGAAAAAAAACACCACTAATTTCCATGCAAAGCTAAGAGAATTGACACATGATGCTTTTTCAAAGCCTTGGATCACAGATTTGACCAAATAGAATTTTACTACACCAAAAAATAAATAAATAAATAACAATTTCTAACAGCAACAGCTCTCTCAAATTAAACCCCTTGTAGAACTGAAATGAGTTTAATGAATTTCCATTCATTCTGATTTTACACGAGTCTAAGCCCATGATGCTCAAGTTTTTTTAAATCACTGAATTTTACCTACTTTACATAAACTCCGAAGCATTTCTGTTTGAACTGGATTCCAGTTTTTTCACTTCTTTGATGAAACTAACATCAAGCGCAATGTTAATCTCTAAAATCCCAACCCAAATACCCATATTGCGCCGGCAAAATAAAAAGGATGCTTTTTTTCTTATATGTTTGAAGATGAATTTCATTACAAAAATTTGCCATTTCGAGCATTTTTTTTTTAATTTACTTTCTACCCGCGACGGTCAACATATGTAAGTGCATACCTTTGCGCACCTGGTTCCGCGCAGACAGGATACATCATCAAGCTTGTTTCCCATCCGATATGTAGACAGAGCGAGAAATAGCAGGACAAAACAACAACAACCTGACCTTACCTTCCTTGGTATTTTAGTACTTATACAACTGTACTATAAAGTTTCTCACTGATGGAAGGACATATGATTTTTTTGTGTCGTAATGAGTTTCTTAGTTGTCTGGGGTCTCATCTTGTAAAAGTTGCGTACGCACAAAATGGATAAGAAAACATGCGTAGGCAATTTTCCACGTACATATTTGTTATTTTATAAAAAATGTAAACTTAGCGTAAATATGTATGCACCGTAAGAAAAGTCTAGACCATGCTACAAACGCTTTTTCTTCTGGAGTGAGAAAAGTAATGTAATTTAACACAATGATTTGAAACTCGTTGGGTTTCATCGATATAAACACAAGTACTTACCATAAATTCTCGACTAGCATTAATGGAGACTCAACAGTGAAATTACACAATTTTACCAAAAACATACGTAACGCAGTTTGTTAAGTCAGGAAGAAGGATTCGAGGAACCGGCGGGCATTCAAAATCGGGCTTCACAAAATATTAGAACTTTCATATGCAACGGTTATTTGGGGACATAAAGAAATTCACCATCTATCGTGAGATATATAGAAACATTGGGGGGGGGGGGGGGACATCAGTCAAAGAATTTGTCCTACTTTTATGTGTGTTTTTCTTTTTCACCCAATGAACATAAGGAGCTGATAACCACAGGGCCCAAGACTCTGGCTTTCTCTGTTTCTGTTGAAGATCCTATTTTGAATAACAAGAGAGAAAAAAAAAACTGTAAAGTTATACAGTAATGAAGGAGTAAATATTAAATGGTCACACTTTAAAAGTACGATGTAAGTTAGTAATCTTAATGTATTAATTAACATCAATTACAATGAACAAAACATTGATTACACCATTTAAAATCAGTATTAGTGTAAATCAAAAGAGTCAGTCATGTTAGTTCACAGTTGCACTAATGGTTTACAAACACAAGCTTGTCTTTTAATAATGCATTCGTAAAATTCTGAACTTAAAATGCACTAAGTATTAATAAAATGCTGTTGAAACATTGTTTCATTGATGAGTTTTTATTATATGTTAACTAATATAAATTATCTAACTGTTACTAATGACCCTCATTGAAGAATGAACGCAAAGATTTTGAAAAAAAAAAGTGCTTACGTGTATGCCGACTGCAACCAACTTAAAACATTTTACCAAGTTTGAATGTAAGCAATGTGGGTTTGCCTCAAGTGTTTTAAGATCAGTGTTTATAGTGTAACTGTTAAGATATTTGAACAACGAAATAAAGTGTTACTAACACAAAGGCCTCATCTTTATTGCAAATAACAAAACAAGACAAGTTAAGCATACAGGGTACTTATTTAATAATACCCTTTACTTCAGTAGTGAACCAGAAAACCACCGTAACAGGTGTAATACAGGTGCTGGTCATTAATAGATATCCTCAAAAAGTTATTAATTGTGTATGTTATTCCATTCAAAAAAGTGAAACTTGTATAAATATATCTTCATTACACACAGACTGCTATATTTCCAAAATGGTATTTCTTTAAATCTTTGATGATATAATGACAACTAAGGAAAAATCCAAATTCAGTATCTCAGAAAGTAGAATATTACTTAAGACCAATACAAAGAAAGGATTTTTGTAATCTTGGCTACGGAAAAGTTGAACATGAAAAGTATGAAGCAGTACAGCACTCAATACGGGGTTGGGTCCCTTTTGCCATAATTACTGCAGCAATGTGGCGTGGCATGGAGCTTCCATCAGTCTGTGTACTGCTCAGGTGTTAGCAGAGCCCAGGTTGCTCTGATAGTGGCCTCAGCTCTTCTTGCATTCTTGGTCTGATATATCGTGATCTTCCTTCTCTTTGCAAGCAAGGCAGCGTGGCATGGAGATTTTCTATGCTCAGGTGTATGACCCAGTCAGAGCGTGGCCTTCAGCTCTTCTGCATTCTTGGGTCTGGCATATCGCATCTTCCTCTTCAAAACAGGGATACCATGGGTCCTTAAGGCGAGTTATGCTGGCAGTCTAGAGGGGTATTTTGGGGGCAACTGGCCCAGAAGTTTTAAGAACGGGAATCATCCTGCCCATGACAGTTGGTGTGCTTTTTCAGTATACTGTGTTGATAAATATCTGGAAATGGCTAATCTCACCCGTAATCAGACACTTTAAACTGGACTATAATAATATGTGAGCAGACATGTATGCAAAATACTTTCATGATTGTCCAGTTTTTTGAGAAAAAAAATGTTATTGTTCGAGTGGCTTGAGGAATGAAAAAGCTAAAACCTGTTATATCACTTGCATATGGCAATGAAGCTGCAGTCACAATACAGAAAAATATGGTTCCCTATGGACTTTTTTTTTCTAGCCTCTCTAGTAATGTGCTTGGAGCTTGTGAGCCTAGCAATTTTTGTTCTTTCCCGCCTTGGGCAATTCATTTGAAACATCATCTTGTTTAGCCTCACTTAGACCAGAAAGGGCCTTTGCACAATATATTGATTTAAATTTTCAATGATGAAGACACTTCATTTGTTTGGTTTTTCCTAAAATGTCATATGCCGCAGTAAAGCGCATATAACTATCATGACTTGACTTGACACAGAAGACTAATTGACAAAGAGTTGTTATTTTTGTTTTCTTCATAAAAAAATATCGCTTCATGCTGCCATGGCAGATGAGACCATTCTGACTATGCTTTTCAGCTGTTTTCTGGACCTTGACACTGATCAGTCTATGGGACCGTCTCAAGCCTTGACCGGTTAAATCAAGATCTAAACTTGTCTTCGAATCTGATATATATATATTATAATATATATAGTATCTTACAGGCCTCTAAAAAAATTAGCATATTGGAAAAAGTCATTATTTCTCAAGAATGTAATGAGAAAAATTAAACTTCAATATTTAGATTCATTGCACCCAACTGAAAATATTCAGGTCTTTTATTGTTACTACGACATGCATTTTTTGCATACAGCCTTGAAACCAATTCCTATCTCAAAAATAGCATATCATGAAAAGGTTCTCACCACAAACGAGACTAACACACAACCTAATCCTATGAAAATCAACTAATAACTCTAACACCCACACACTGCAAAGATTAATTGAGGCTTATTAAAAAAATCCCAGCTGGTTCATTACTCAAAAACCGCAAATCATGGGTTTTAAGACTGCCGATCCTGACTGCTAGTCCAGAAGGCCATCATCTGACTTACATTCCTCAAGCCGACTCTCGCACCTTTTGAGGGTAACGACACACAGAAAGACATTTCCGAACGACAATAGGATGTTAACAGAAGTGCTTGTATCAAGGCACCCTCAGTGGACAAGTCTGATGGGAAGGAAAAAAAAAAAGGGTGGCAAAAAAAGCCTTGCTTGCAAACCGACAACGGAGAAGAAGAGCGTGACCGGACCCTGAGGAAATGATTGTGGAGAAGGACGGCACGATTCCAGACCTGGGGGGACCCCATGCTGGACTAGCAGGTGGACTGAGTCTGGAGTAGAAACATCCAGTCGCCACCGTGACAGGTGTGTGCTTTTGACCAGACAGAAAAGCCGGCAGAATTCCGCAAAGATAAGAAGCGCGACCTGGGCTACAGAGAAGCCAGCAATGGAATGTTGCTCCGTGGTCCAAACGTACTGTGTTTTCATGATAAGCCAATGTTTGCATGGTCATTCGGAAATCAAGGTGCCAGAGTCTGGAGGAAGACTGGGAGCCGAGGAGGAAATGCCCAAAATGCATGAAAGTACCAGTGTCAAGTACACACAGTCAGCATGGATGGTTCTGCGCCCGGGTGCCCAGTCAAGCGGTGGTGTTGGTCCACTGTGTTTTATCAAGGGCAGGGTGCAATGCAGCTAGCTATCAGGAGATATTTGGAGCAGCACTTCATGCTGTCCATCTGCTGAAAAGCTTTATGGAGATGAAGATTTCGTTTTTTCAGCACGGACCTGGCACCTGCTCACAGTGCCAAACCACATGGTAAATGGTTTACTGAACCATGGTAATTACTGTGCTCAATTGGCCTGCCACTCTCCGTGACCTGAACTCCCATAGAAGAAATCTGTTGGGATATTATGAAGATAAAGTTGAGAGAGGCAAGAACCAACACTCTGGATGAGCTTAAGGCCGCTTATCGAAGCATCCTGGGCCCTCATTAACAACTCAGCAGTGCCACAGGCTGATTGCCTCCATGCCACGCTGCATCTCGAAGCAGTCCTTTCTGCCAAAAGGATCAACCCGACCAAGTATTGAAGTGCATAACTGAAACATAATCTTATTTGAAGGTTGACTTTTTCTTTTTTTTGGTGTATTAAAAAACACTTTTCTTTTATGGGCGGATGAAAATTGCTAATTTTTAGAGATAGGAATTTGGGGTGTTCATGAGCTGTATGCCAAAATCATCAGTATTAAAACAATAAAAGACCTTAAATATTTCAGTTGGTGTGCAAGGAATCTAAAATATATGAAAGTTTAATTTTTATCATTACATTATGGAAAATAATGAACTTTTTCACAATATGCTAATTTTTTGAGAAGGCCTGTATATATATATATATAATATATTTCTATTGGCAAAAGAATGGGACTCCATGTCTTTATGGTATTTTTGGATAATTTCCCAGACGAGCACTTTATTACATGCAGGACCAACATTTTCATTGACTTGTAATTGTCTTGGAGCAATATAACTTAGTTTTGTCTCAGAAAGGATTATTGCATACATCTACATATCTCTTCTGCACCAGCAAAAACACTAAATTAAACATGACTGAAGCTGTCACCATGTATGGAAGTACATTTCCAAATAGCACACTCTAAGTAAATTCTCACGTTTCTCTGGGAGTCATTTTCTCTGAGGGCGGAGGCAGGGTGGGGATACCTTCAGTATAAAAACACCAGATGCCTTGTTCTCCATATCACTTACTAAAACAAAAGGTAAGTAATTTTCTCTTACCATTTTTATGATCATTTTCAGATATCCTTCCAGTTACGTATTGTATGTGTTTGAGACATATTTTAAACCAACCAAAACTTCTGCTTAGTGAATTTTAGAAGAACTCATTGCACAAATTGTGTAAACCTACTAAGGATGGCTGATAGCAAAAAAGCAAGTATTAACTTATTTCATCATTTCATTATTTCAAAAAAATTTGATAACACTACAGCCAGTCTTTAAAAAATATGCCATGTTTTTTCACCAGTGGCTGTATCCCAGTGGAGCCCCACATTTGTAAAAGAGCTCCTCCCTGCTGCCGAAAAGACAAGCCTTCTCTACCATCTCTCTTACCTGTGCCTGGCCAACTTCCCCAACCTGGAGAGGATCATCAGGAGTCGGGCTGTGGAAACCCAGCTTCTGTTTGGCTCCTCTGATGCAACTATGTTGAAAGTACTGTTTCAGATTTTCACTTGATTTCAGTATTTTAATCTCCGTCACCTAGAAAAAACGTCATAGCTGTAAATAAGTTCACAATGTGAGCCATGGAATATGTATACTTTTTAACTAACATTTTAGGTAAAATATGATAAATAAGAATTAACATTTATACATTAGTAGACGCTGCTTACAGTGCATTCAGGCTAGTGTGTGTGTGTGTGTATATATATATATATATATTATATATATATATATATATATATATATTTCTTTTTTTTTTAATCGGTATGTATTTTTTTTTACCTGTAAATTGAACCCTTGACCTTTTGCAATGCTCTACCATCGAGCCACAGGAATTTTTACACATAATCTTGGTTCAGTATGCTTACTGTAAGTTTTATCACCACTGTCTTTTTTTAAGTCTGAATCACTTATTATCTTTCTTCTCACAGTGTATTTTGACAAGTGAAAACCTGGTTCAGTCACTGTTTCCCCATTGTTGGCGAAAGCTGTGGAGAAAAATAAGGCAGTTTTGGCAGTTTAAATTTCTAGGGAAAGCACGGAGTCTGGATCAAAAGAAATTATCAGTGAAGTGGACAGGATAGTGGAAAAAGTAAGAACATTTTCTTGTGAAAATATGTTTCAAAATACCTTGAGGCAATTATTATTTTTTTTTTTATATGAAACTATCATAAAACTATGAACATGTTTTAAGCTAAACTTTTAAACTAGTTACATCAGCCCATTGCTATAAAATGTAAATTTCACGCCAACATTTCTTCAACATTGTATAGGTATGATTTACACAAACAAAGATGTAGCATCACCACCCAGTGATGTTATCAAGGAAAAAAATTAGATACTGATAAAAAAGATTACAGAAACAAGACCCATCAAATGAAGCAGACTGAAAATACTCTGAATGATCTGAAATCAAAACTCCAAAAAAACACTGAAGAGCTTGCTGAAGTTGAGAGAAAGATAAACAGCAAAAGCCAATAGATTCAAGAATTTTGCCAGATCCATAACCCAAAAAAGTAAAGGCCTTGGCATCTTTGCTGCAATTGTTCCATTTATCGGTCCAATTGTGAAAAGTATTTATGATGCTGTACATGATCCTGAAGATGTTGCCCGTATAAAGGCTCTTGAAGCTGAATTGAATAACCTCATTGCTGATAAGACTGCTCTGAGACAAAAGCAGTGGCAGCTCGAACTCCAAGTCATTGATTGGCAGATGAAGTTTGCCAAAGCCAATTTTGACCGGAGTGAGTCCGTTTTATTTCATGTTTAAAGTAAACCTATATAATAACTGTATCAATATTCAAGCCTAGTTTAAGATATGTGTCTCAATGAAGCATGTTCGTTTTCTTTCCTCTCTGCAGATTCCATACCCGACCCCATCCATCTAAATGAGGTTCAGAGTAGCTTGTCTCAAAAATTCAGGCAATTCTGAGTCAGCTGAAAAACTTCTGGGAGAATGTTGCTCAAATGCTCGGGACTACCTGGAACAAAAGACCTTTGTTGGAGAAGATCTTATTGAAGACCTTGCCGAACTAAAAGAAGAATTTCTAGAATCAATCAAAACAGCGGAAGGGGTTAGGGGTAAAAATGAATGTGATTACAAAATGATTACAGGAAGGTTTTATTTTTTTCTTTATTTGTAACAGAAGAAAGACCGTTTAAATGACATACTAATTTTTCGCCCAGTCATTACCGATGCTTCACGTAAAAGTCTAATGTTACTTTTGAAATGTTTTAATTCCACAGGCTTGGAGCAGTTTTGGTGAAGGCTGTAAAAAAGCATCTTTCATCTTCAAGCTCCAAACCAAAGATGCCTACAAGTTTCTGGAGGTCAGTCCTTCCTCGCTCTCCAAGGAGCAGTGGCAAACAGAATACGAAAGTGTAAAGGAAAAACTGACAAAAATAGACCCACCACAAAGTGTGACCCCTCTAATACACCTGCCATTTCTAAGTGATCTACATGTACAACTTACAAACATCCCATTTGTTTTCTGTTTCATGATGCTGGTAACCCGGGATGATAATGTTTAGCTTTTTAAATGCTGTACTTGTAAACTCTAGTTCTCTAGTCTCTTCTACTCAATGCCTAAAACAATCTTTGTATATTCTCTGCTCTGTATATATCATCTTTTTATGAGTTCTTGCAAAAATACTTTTGTTGAATGCATAAATATTTGGTTGAATGGTTCTTTGAATAAAGTTTGACATAATAACAATAAAAGTTACTGACTTTAGTTTTTGTTTAAATAATCATACGTAAACTTTTTTTTTTTCGGTCTAAAGTCATATATTTAAACTTCAGCATCAAATACTTTGTCATCTCAAACTACTTTTTATACAGTATAATACAACCATTTTATTGGTGGGTGTTTCAAAACATACACGTTTTACCAACTAAGATCAGCACTTTAGAGTTTCACCCCCCTACCTGATATAACTGTGTCCTCTGTTGAATTAATTCTTCACATATTATAGCAGCAGGGAATATGTCATAATCATTTAGACCATTTGCTTCTGCCTTCGATCTGAGAGAAAAGCAAGCAAGTCGATTTTAAAACAAAGGGCATGGAAAAAATCAAGAGTTCGGAAAACCACCAGCGATTATCAGGCCTGAGCCTGTGCTTATATTTTCTCTACATCATATTTTAGATTTGACACATTTAAATAGTGTGAAGTATTATTTAGCCTATATAATATGCATTATGTGTTATATTATTAAAAAGAAAATGTGGTTTACTTTGCATCAGAGCATTAAAAGTGGTAGCCTATTGTGAGCTAGGCTTGCTGTTTTATAAATTATTTTCTTTATTTTAGTAAAACGGAGGCACTGTATAATTTCACTCCCATTATGTAGGCCTAATTAAAACAAAGCTAAACTAATAAATTAAACCTGCACGATTTAACTAAAATACTGAAACTCTAAAGAATGGACTGATTAATAAAACGTCCTCACGTTTAAACTCAAGTTCTCTCATTAATCAACAAAATACAATAACGTAAAAAAGAGCTTCATTAATTGACAACTTCAGTGATTTTCATTTTAAATGGAGTCCTCTTTACCTGCTTTCATATAATTTAAGTAAAAATAAATAAATAAAATAAATAAATTGTAGCCGATTTTTAAAATGCAGGTTTGTAATATTCAGTGAAAATATCAAGCGCCAAAGATTTGCTTTCGGCGCTGCATGATGCTTGAGTGCGCGGCAGCATTTATTCTTATTTGTCTACATATTTTATCTTCATTACAAATCTTGTTTGGTTTTTATTTTGGATAATTGCATGTAAAAAATTATTTACTTTGTAATGCATATACAAAATGTGAATTATTATTCATATTGAAGTGTTTGTGCAAAAATTATTAATGCGTGTGTGGGGGAGGGGGGGGCTCTATATAGATTGATTTATTTATTTATTATTAATTAAATGAATGTTGTTTTTTGTGTCTTACATGAGAAATATATCTACAGAAAGCTTGAAATGTCTTTAAAGCGAATCAATTCCAAAATGAAAGCATTATGTAATCTGTGAAGGTTGTATTTCTCTCAGAAGGCGCTGGCCCATGTGGAGAGAGAGAGTCAGCACTGTGAATTTTATCTTAGCAGCCGCACAAGAAAACATTTGTTTATTAATAAATAATTAAAATGTCTCCTTTTTTTACAATTATTAAGCTACTTCTCACTGTGCTTTGGGGGGCAAACTTAATGCATGTTCTTGAGCGTGCTGGAATATATTAAGGCTGGATTATAGTTGTAAATTTAATATAAACTCATGCGATTAGTTGAATAATGACAAATGAACGCGACTAGTAATTAGAAAAATCTTTTACATGGGAGGCAGACCTATTAAATAACCTCTAGACATCTCTATGTTAAAGTTTTAAAGCATTTAATACGCTTTTGCATAAATTCCTCTTTCTGAACGGTCCGTAATGGAGAGATGCCTAACACTGATTTTTCCTCTCTGAAACACAAAATCAAAATTGAAATAAACTCAATATTTTATGTTTTGAGAATGATTAGGCTCAACCCTCCCCCCACGGTTTCTGGGAAGTACGCCACGAGCAGAGTATGAGTGGAGCTGTGTTATTCTGACTGGGGCCGCAGGAGGATTTTTTAAAAGTCGGAGCTCCATCACGTAGTAGGATACCCATGCCAACAGCCCGTAATATAACTGCATATTTAGCAATAATTTCACATGATAAACATATTTAGCTATAGGCTTGATACACACAATAATCTCCGGGATCAGAAGATTATAATCACAATAGTCGAAAGGGATGTCAGTACAGGCTAGTTCTCAAGGAGTTTAGTCTGTTCCTTTTTACTTGATTATTTTCGGGTTAAAGCATAGATTTAAACAGATACAGTACATTAGCACGTAATCACTCGTCGCAATAATGTGCATTCAAACAAATGTAATCTTACAGTACTTCATCTGTATCTGATTTTGAATGAGCAGAAATCTGTAAGAAATGGATCTGATCTGTAGATAAAATAACTGGATAAACAAATTTGAATTGCACAGCAGAAAGCAGCAATTATACCTTTAATGCTGGATAATGTTGTGTAGTTTTGCAGGAAAAAAGTTTGCACACAATAGCCTAATCCCCTTTGAAACTCTCCTGTAATTTTATTTATTTATTTATTTTTATTTTATTTTTATAGGCTACGTTATGAATATTATGTTATTTTATTTATTTCAGAGTGAAGGCGGAGCAGTGTTTCTGGTGTCAGTGAGCACGGAGCAGAGTGAATATTAAATGCTCGGCGCGGAGGGAAATTGTTGCTGCTCCACTCTCACATACTCTGCTGCCGAATGAGAGAGATGTTTCCCCTACGAAATGAACAAGACCGTCCGGTGTAGACATGGTTAGACAGTGTCTGCTATATTTACAAATAATTGATATAAGAAATAAAGGCAATTTCCTCTGAAATTAAGTTATAATAACTTATAAACTTTATTGTGCTACAGTAGTCTACATTTGAAGTGGATCAAACCTTTCTTTAAAGTTGTCCTAAAACCTGTTCTGCAAGTTTGAAACCCTCATAAGACTGTCCATATTAAAGAGCAAGAAATTCACACCTTTATCTCGACCCCCACAAGCTATACAGAACTACCCCAGCGCCCTCCAGCTGAACTGAACTCGGACTGTTTTTTGGCTGTGAGGAACGTGTGTTGTTGTTACTGGGTTGAAACATGCCTGCACTCACATCAGTCCTACTCTTTTGTATTCATTATTTTCCCGAGGCCCATATTATTATTTTCACTAGACCAAAATAATAACAAATTATCAATTGATAATTAATCATTATTTTGCGAAAAATCGTTGTTATTTCTGAGAACGTAGACGTTTGAGGAAGGCTTTAAGACCAAGCGGAATCCTCCGTCAGCTGCTCCCTCTTCACAGAGCGCGTCTCTCGCTAACAGCAGCCTGCTTCACCGTCAGCGGTTTGATTTTACTAAATCAGTTTGAGCGAATTCAACTCATTGATCATGAGCCCAACATTTAGCAAGGCAGGAAAACATTCAGTCTACCTGAAGAAAGGCATATTTCATTGAGATAATGCTGTTAAATAGAGATCAAAAAAAAAAAAAAACTAGTGTAGGTTATTCTTAAACTTGGATCTCATTATATTGAAGTAAAAATCCAAACACCAGAAGCAACCTACACTCTCAGTGATCTTTCACTGAAAAGTATGCATTTTATTTATTTATTCACAGGCTATATGGTTGAAATAGTAATATTTTAGTTGAAAACTTTAAGTGCCATTGTTTAAAAAATGCATCATAGAAATGTTTCATAGACCTTCAGTTGTCATGCTTTAAAATCCCATGCCATTTGTAATTTCACTGTATTTTCACCTCCTAAATTACTACCCCAATTCTATAATGGTAAAATTTACTCAGGCCAATGGCATTTTTTATGACATTATTTATTTTTATTTATTTAGAATAGGCTAATTGTAGCCTACATAAATGGATAAACATTATAAATAAATAATTAAAGAAAGAACCTCTATTAGCCCTTATTTGTAGGTTGCAGGAGATATGCGAAATGACAATAGATTTAAAAAAAAGAAAAAAAAGTGGGTGCTTGGTTTCAGAAAACGAATACAGCTCGTAAAAAAAAATGCTATGATGAAAAGTCATGCTAACTTATTAATTCATAGAAATAATTTAAGCAATTAAAACCTTTTTTATACTAGATTCAACTTGAATTTCAATACTGTTAAACTGACTTTAAAATCTTAAGAAGTTTATAAGTTGAAAGTAAAATGTCACAGTGCATGTTAAATAGTCTAAATGAACTTGTATCTTGTATAGTATCTTAAGACCTTGATTGCATGTTAGCATAAAACTAACTAACAATATAATTAGTTTTTTTTTTTTTAAATGAACAATTCCTGCATAAAATGTGACAGCAACCTTTATATCAAAGATTTTGAAATCGTCCCACAGCTGAGCACGAGGAGGCGGATCTGAAGTTATATTTGTTGTGTTCACGAAGTGAATGTGATGCACAAAGTCATTTTTTAGATGCAAATGGAAAAATAAAGCTGGATAAATACATACACGAAAAACATCGCTAAAAAATTAAAATTAATTAAGTTTGTGAGAGTTGCATTTTATTACATTCAGTAATAACAGTAGGCCTAATAATGCTATAGTGGTATCAAAATTAACAGGATATTTTTAGTTCCCTTCATTTTACAACAAACCTTTAAATGTCAACAAATTTATCAGAACAGAACAAGAATTACAAATATATAATTTAATGGATAAATATATAATTGCAGTATATATAATAATATAGGCTTATAAACAACAACAAAAATAATAATAATTAAAAAGGCATTGATAGCTTATACATAAGGTAAGGTTGGGCTTATCTCTCTCATTCGGGACAACCAAACATGTTGCCCATTTAAAGTCTAAACCTTTATTTATTAGGTAAAATAGGCTTTGGATTTCACATCGTTTCAGTATCGACGGGAAAAAAAATCATAATAGTGCAAAAATATGCCGCGGTATTCAAAAAGCATCATACCAAAAGATGGCTCGGGGTGAACTATTGCTGTTTATAGTGTTAATCGTCTGTTCACGTCTTTTATTGATTTTTCTGAACATTTCTGCCGTATACACCATAAACTGACAGTATCACTGATAAGCTACTACTAAATATTGTAGAAACTTAATTTTCTGTAAAGTTGCTTTGCAATGATTTGTATCGTAAAAAGCGCTATACAAATAAACTTGAATTGAACTGAATTGAACTAAGTTGCTAACAGGTTAGCAACTATGGTTTTGGGAAATGCACCCCTGATCAGCTGAGAAAAACAACAGTAGTTGATGAAAGCTGTGAAAAAGAACCCTGAAAAAAAAGAAAGCTTGGGTGATAGTCTGACAATCTACCATCCACAGGAGACTTTGACACAAAATTAGAGGCTACACAGCAAGATGCAAACCTCTGATCAGCACCAAAAATTGAAAGGCAAGATTAGAGTTTGGAAAAGCCACTAGAGTTTTGTAACAGAGTTTTATGGACAGATGAGACAAAGATTAACCTTTATCTAAGTGATGG
The DNA here is from genome assembly GCF_018340385.1 of Cyprinus carpio. NCBI lineage: Eukaryota > Metazoa > Chordata > Actinopteri > Cypriniformes > Cyprinidae > Cyprinus > Cyprinus carpio. The sequence goes on from NC_056599.1 coordinate 45,454, forward strand.
AAAAACAAACGTGAACTGCAAATGATCCTAAGCAGACAGCCTCATCTGTAAACCATGGTGGAGGTTTTCGGTATGGGCATGCATGGCTGTCTCTGGAACAGGCCCTACAAATTTTAATGATGACTTAATATATTATAACAGTAGCAGAATGAATTTGGAATTCATTAAATCTGATTGCAAATGAATTCCACCACCTAAAGAGGAGACTAAAGGCAGAAACTCCCCAAAACAAGCAACCGATTGCAATTGGCTGCATTAAAGACTGGAGAAAAGCATTTCAAATGATAAGACCAAGAGTCTGGTGATTGTTTTTTTTTTGTAGCAGACTCACTGCTGTGATTGCACACAAGGTGTTTATAAATAATAGCTTTTAATCTTTTATATTTGCCTTAAGTTCTACTGTTCCAATACTTATGCTCACATCAGATAGTGGGATGAACCCTAAAAGTGCTGACATTTTTATTTGGTTAAACATGCATGTGTTGAAACCGCTAATAATAAAATGTGACATTCTGTAGTTTTGTCTCATATCCATCTTTAATCATGTTTGCAAATGTCTTGACTCCACAGCAAACAGAGCAATTTTGTCTTTATTGTTCCAATACTTATGGAGGGCACTTTATAGCCAAGGCAGGGACAAAAGAGTAATCCAGATAACAGGCAATGGTAAGGGCAGGCTGCAAACAATCAGAATCAAGGAAACAGTCCACAATCAAAAACACCAAGGCAAGGCAAATCTAGTAAAACAAGGAACACACAAGAAACTAGTCCTGCGTTACAATGTGCATACTATCCATCCTAAATTATATGTGATATTAGTAATTTTCAATACTATTTAGGGGAGACAGGGTGGATAGTATGCACATTGGGATACAGGGTAGGAAAACATTCAAACATTCAATCACCAGCAATGTAAGCATGTGTGTGTGCTATTCTTATGATGTGAGACTGATGAGGCGATGAGAGAATAGTAGCTGTGTCCCAAACTTAAGTGCATGGACTCCCAAGTGCGCATTTGAAGTGTGCGACGAAGGGTGTCCCAAACTGAAGTGTGTGGACTCCGAAGTGCGGATGTGGAGTGCGATTGCGTCACAGTGTCACGCCCAAAGTCAGAATGTGCACTCCGAAGACCGCATTTGAAGTGCGATTGCGTCACCGCGGCGCGACAAAGGCTGACGAATTTCAAATGCGCCCTTCATTTCTCATGAAAATGAAGTGTGCATCTTATGGACACTTCGCACCCTACCATATCCCAGAATCACTTGCGTGCATATGACGAAGGTGTTTAAATTCTGAGGCAGGTGAGAGTTCTGTGGAGGACTTCACATTGAAATGTAAGTATTGTGTTTTCATTTACTCAAATACCTAGCGAAAGTGTTTAAAGCCAGGGTTTTTTTTAACATAAAGCCCACCAAACTATAAGACAACCACTATATAAGGCAATGGTCTTTCCCTTTGTTGTGTTTCTGTAGTGCAGTCATGCAAGAGATGTCTACAAATGTTTTAACCAAATTTTAGCACTTCAGTATTTTGTATGCATGTCCTGCTGTGTGATTTTGTGATTGCAAACCTGTCTTTTTTCAAAAGTGTTTCCATTTTATTTTGTTTTAATACTATTCTGGAGAAAGTGAGCATGTGTTTTTGTTGTTAACAGGCATGGTTTATTTGTGAAGTGTCCTGAGACAGGCGATGGAGCGACTAGACAGGGAGGACATCAAACTCAAACAAATACATTCTTCATTAACCAAGAGAAAACAGTGGGGAAAAAATGAGTACATTACAGTTTTTCCCAATATATATTTTTAAATGTCATATTGTCAATGAAACAATCTAATTTCTGTAGTTTATTTTTGTGACGCAAGTTAAAAATGAAATGCATAAATTGTATACATTATTCATTTTTTGTCTGTAATTTATTTGTAAATAAGCCTGAGTACTTTCTGTACATTTTGTACTTTTCTTTTGCATATTCACATGTGTAAATAAAAGAAAAGTGCTTATGTACATTATTTTTTTTTAATGTAGCTTATAATTTTTTTCACAAAACATTCTTTTATATGTTTATTTGTTTGTCCTGTAAATACTTTTTTACACATTAAAACAAATTGTTCTATACATAATAGAAAGTACTTTTTACAACCATTTACAACATAGCTTAGGTTTAACATCAGAAAACATCAGTTTTGAGCTCAGCCCTGCCTCCATGTGTTCTGGGGTCTTCAGGAGGTCAATCTCCTGAATGGTCAGCACCTCCTCAGCGACTCTGAGGACAATGCGGTGGACAGTGGAACGAGGCACATGTTAAACACTTTGGAGACCACTCTGTAAGATGGACCACTGGCAGACAGAAGAGAAACACCAGGGTCTGGATCATGGCACACACTCATCACTGTTGCCGTTCACTTCCCAGTAGATCCAGCAGCACAGTCAGGGTCTCCCTGCTCAGAACAAAACCATTAATGACCTGTCCAGCGCAGGGACATTCAGCTTTATCCTGCAGTACAGGGGTCCTGCTCTGATTTAGGGAAAGAAGGAAAAGAGAAATTGTTTAGAGCTTTGACAACGTAATTAGTACAAGAAATATTGACATACTTTAGTAAACTACTTCTAGTAACTACCAATACCATATTGGGGAAAAACTACTACTCATATTTAAAACCTTAGCTGAAGGTATAGTTCACCCAAAAATATAAATTACAAACCTGAAGCAACTGAAGGGTGAGTAAATGATTACAGGATTTTAATTTTTTGGCTTAACTATCCTTTAAGTAAAAGTATTATCTTGCATACTCTAATATACTTCAGGTATTGAGAGTAAAATTAAAGGTATGTGCAGTATTGTCTTGAAAAAGAGAATTTGTCAGGATGGTTTTACATTAATAATACTGCTGCACTTCTGTGTATGTTGCAGTTTACTTCTAAATATGTTCAAGGTTATTAAATTTAATGTTGCTGGACACAAGCTGTACTATGCTCTACTCTTTTTTTTTTAAATAGTTTTATTTTTATGGTTAACTGGCTAAAAAAATACGGGTTGCAAACCTGTCTACATATGGTCAAGACAATAAACTACATAAAATTGCACCTTTGTAAGATATCAGTCAGCATTTGAACTGCTATGTGTGTATTTTGTAGTTTTTTGTATGTATCATTATATTATTCAAGTAAGCTCCAAGCCAGTACCTGTATTAAAGTTGTAATCCGACAAAGATTGCAGCAAACTAGTGTAATTTACCTGACCTCGGTCTTGGCTAAAGGTTCATCACCGTCTCCACCATTATGAGTAAATCATAAAAACAAAAACGAACAGTTCTGGCTCCACCTTTCCTGGCAGGATTGTCCTCTCATCAGCACTCTTCTCGCACCGTTGCTATACGACAGAGCGCTAATCGGAAACACCTGGTGACGGAATTAGGAAATCCTGCGAAGGCGGAGCATCTCACGCACTTCGGAGTCCTGGTCTTCGGAGTCCTGGTCTTCGAAGTCCGTGGTCCTCTAAGTATGCACACTCAACTTTGGGACACAGCGGATGATTGCAATTGACGATGAGTCTGGGCAAAGGATTATGGGAAATGGAGTCCACAGCAAATGGTAAAAGGTACACGATGGGTTGCCCTCTAGCAGAGCTTCCGTGCACTCCAGCTAGAGATCATGACAGAGCCGTAGATTAACCCTCTAAACACCAAAGTCGCAAAATTACGACAAATACAAATAATAAATTTACAAATAATTATCTAATTTGTATTCCCTACCACTAGATGGGAGACATGTAGTACTTCGATTCTAGACCAAAATTTCATCTTGTTCCCATTCAAAGTGTTTGAGGAAATAGCAGAGCAAGTGAGCTATCGTGTCATTGATGTGTCACAGGATGTGTTGCATATGTTATTTGCCGTGCAAGGCAAGAGAGTCCACGAAGCACAAAAAAGTAATCATTTCAACATATTGCCCAATGGGGATGGGCTCTAAGGGCTTTAGAAATCTTGATGTCAAAATCCAGCTTTTTTCCAAAAAACCTGTTGCCTAAAGGGTTAATCACACTGTTATGCACAAAAGTCTATAATGAATTCAAAAGTAGTGTATTGTGCACTTTTTTCATTTAAAAGTACTGCTATATGAACAAAAGTGCAATAACATGGTTTGCAAACACTTCAAACAAATAAGGTGCTTTTTTACAGCAGTATTCCTTTTACAATGTAGCAGTTAAAATATGTGTTGTAAATCTCAACTTATAACATTAATGTAATCAAATTAAATATAAAACCAAAGCTATTTGTCACTGCCAGGGCATTGAGGGGTTTATAGTAAATATTTTATAGTTTGTTATAGAAAAACAAGTTATGCTCAGAGTCCAGAGCCTCGAATCCTCGATCATAACATCATAACAGGCACCTTCCGCAGTAGAATACTTGATAGTGTGATGATAAGGGGAAGACTTGATGGGAGAGAGCGTGGTGGGTTGAGTCTTGTGTGTGCGGTTTGTGGGAGAGTGAGGGTTCGACATACAGGCAATCTTAATGATGGCTTATGGCGTCTGAAGCCCTGATTGTTTGTTTTTTGTGTTGTGTCCATGCTGCGGTTCGTTTAGCAGTCCCTGGCTTAGTGGGAAAAGGTGAGCCAGAGCATGGTTCACTTGGGCTCGGGTGTGGTACGCATGTAGTTTGAGTAGGGTTGAGCATCGATTGGATTTTTTAGGATACCGGTGCCAAATCGATACTTTTAAAACAGTACTGGTGCCTAAACTGTTACTTTTAAAAAAAGAACAACAAAAAAACTATGGATAACATTAAAGAACATAAAAAATATTAAAAATAAATATACATAGCATTCACATGCTCCTCGGATGCTCTCATTTCCCGAGTTGTGCTTCCCTTACTCTAAGGCAAAGACATGTATTTCACGATCTGGTTCATTATTTAATACAAAACCACACATAATGTTTCTGCTGTATCTCTGTCAATCACTGATATTTAGTTAAAATAAGTGAACAGACTGAGCGCTATCTGTCATTGTCTTTAATCAGTTCTGTGAATAAATGTATGGTATGACACATGCACTATAATATGTTCCCTTTCAAGGGAACTTCGAACTGCGTCCTCTAGGGGTCGCTATGGGGAACACCTCGTCGTGGCCCGTGTCTGAAGCATACATTGAAAAAACACCAACGAGTTGGCTGGCGACAGCCTCTGACGTCACTACTGGCGCGACTATAAACAGGCAACCGGGAGAGAACACGTCATTCACTTCTTCGTCTTCAAAACTGACTGTTTTGTTTAAAGCGTGCATCTGAAAGAAACGGTAAGAGCGCTCTTTCTCTGTCTATCATGGCGACTACTAGCAAGCGTTTAGACAATGTGTGCATCCGTGTGTGCGTTATTTGACACCCGATGACACACACACTCTTTGCGTCATTTGTTTTGGGTAAAGAGCACGCACGCGATGTCTTTGAGGAGGCAATCTGCGTGCAATGTGAGCGCGTTTTTTCAAGGAAAAAGCTCCGCTCTCGTTCGTCTCTTTTTTTTCCGAGAGCGTCTCTTTTTCCGAGAAAAAAAGGCAGCCATCTGCTTCCCGCGGTTCAGGACCCGCCACTGCTGAGGCACGGAGGAGAATGAGCTTGTGAGAATTTCTGGTTGGTTTGTATGGGTGGTTTAAATTTCACGCTCAAAATGGTGGCGGACAAGAGAGAGCCTAGGGAGGATGATGTTATATCTTTTACACTTTCTGATACTGAGGTTAGTGCTCTGCTGGTTTTTTACCAGGAAAAGCAGGAGATATTTGAGGATGGTGAAGAAGCTGAGGCTGGCCTTCTCAATTCTCCTGCCCTGCGTATATGTAAGCTGTTGGAGTTTATGGATCGCGCCATGGTAAGGTTGGACTTGCCATGAAAGTACGTTAACAAGGTGACGCCGTGAGGCCGCCTCGATGAGCGTTATCTTTCTGATCATAGCCCTCCAGCTCAGGTGAGCCTTCCATTTCTGCCTGATCTCCATACAGAGATCGAAAGGAAATGAAAGAGGCCGTTTTTTTCTCGTATATATGTTTTTGGGTATGAGTTTTTGGGGGGGTTCGCGAGAATGCTGTTGTGAGGGTGCCCCCTAAAGAAAGAGCTTTCTTTCTGCGGGGGAGACGTCCTCTCTTAATCTCCCTCCTTGCCATCTAAGCCCCTTCAAGAAATACATCTCACTTAAATGGCAAGGCATACGCAGCAGCAGGTCAGGCTGTGGCTTTATTACACACAATGGTGGTGCTTCAAGCATATCAGACGGATCTGCAAAGAGACCTGGATAGTGGCGAAGGCCTTTTTCCTGATCAGGTAACCGAGCTGCGCCGCACCACAGATCTCTCTCCAGGCTACCAAGCAGGCTGCCTCTGCCATGCGCAGGACTATGGCGGCCATGGTGGTAGCGGAGAGACTTCTGTGGATGAACCTGGCAGACATTGGGAAGAAAGAAAAGGCTTTCTTCTTGATGCTCAGGTTTCGCCTTCTGAACTTTTCGGTATTTCCGTTGAGACGGTGATCGAAGTTAATGCGGGGAGATGAAGGCGCACTCTGCTGCTTTCAGATCCTTCGTTCCACGTAGGTCCAGGTGTGAGCCCGAACAACATAGGGGTCCTGGCCTGTCTTGATCTGAGGAACAAAGACGGGCACAGAAGGCTAGTGTCGCGACTCGCGCTCCTCCCCCACCTGCGGGTAGGGGTAAGAGGAATTGTGGGGTGGGTTCACAAGGAGGTAAGCAGAACCTAAGGGATGTGATCCAGACGAGGCAGCGTTCTCGTCTGAATCAGAGTGATACCGAGGTATCTACCTCGTTCCATTTTAGGGATTTTTAACTTCTGCTTTTTTATCCTCCCCTTCCTAATTCCCCTGTAACCACCAGCTCTCCACCTGATCGATGCTGAGGGTTAGGTAGGGAAACCTCTCGCATAACAGTCTCCTATGCTGGACCTATAATGTTTTTGTTTGGTTCTATTTTCATAGCAACCACCTTACTGATGGTCCGGACTAAAAGGAGGCGCCCCTTGAGCGGGGGCTCCAGCGCAGGAGGGTGAAATAACCCTTTCTATATATACTTATGTGTAAATTGCTGGTAGTTATGTGTCTGCTAATAAACTCTGTGATTTTCCTTTGCAGTGCTCAGTTACAGTGTTTACTAAACACTCGTCAGCACCAGCCATCCGGCTTCATGTTCCGGTATTAGGCGGCTGAGAATCACAGGTTTCTGCGGGGCCTCCTTGATCATCAGGCCTGGCACAGCACTGCAGGGAATTTCATGGATGTCCGGCCAGGTCACCCTGAGGGGTCTCCTGGCCGCTTAGTTGTGCTGTCGCATCCAGCGGGAAGTGAAGGTGGCAGTTACAGAGGTCTTCTTGTATATGCTGCCTCAGGTGATGCTCCCCTCGCTAGAGGTGTGTAAAGTTTGAGCTTGCCTCTCCCGTGCGGTTCAGCACCTCTGCGATGCTTAGGAACCTTTAGGTACACACGCTAAGCTCTGTGTACTTTCTGGAAACCACATAGTGGTCAGTGGTGCACGTGAACACTTTGCGTACTTTCTAAAAAATCCACATATTGGTAAGTGGTCACTCAGACTCTGTGCACTTTCTGAAATCCTGTATGGTAAGGGTTACGCGCTCCGCCCTCGTTCCCTTTCTTGAGATGATTAGCCCTTGGTTCCTTTGGCTCCATTTCAGCCATTAGGTACTCGTTTATACACTTCATTCGCATCGCTTCCCTCAAACATGAGGGGGCTATTTGGGCGATTTCTCGTGGTAGTTTTAGCAGCGCTCCCCTTTTTCCAATGAAGGGTCGCCTATGAGCGCCCTACTCTGGATTCGGAGTTCTCCTCTCATATGAGACTGACGTTCACTGTTTTTCCCCCAGCGCTCCAGCATTAGTTTTCTACAGATCGAGTTGATGACTCTCTCAAACTTACTGTTTTGAGAGATGCACCATTCCATCTATGAGCTGCTCTGTCAGAGTGCCACGAGAACCCTTCTTTAGAACAGTATTTGAAAATCCATGCTATGGTAAGTGTCCACGTGAAGTCTATTTGCACACTTTCTGAAATCCACACTGTGTGTAAGTTTTGCACGCTAGTGTTCTGCGTTCTCGTTCTAAATCCTATATGGTGAGGGCTTCGCCACGGTTTTGCTTCGTGCCCTTTCTTGAGTTGGTAAAAAACCCCGTTCATCCTTGGGGCACCCACTCCACTATGTATCCTCGTATACCTATCTAAACAGGGGTGTTGATACTGGAGATCTTGTTGAGACAGCTCCTTCAGCAAGCTTTTGGCGAGAGCAAGCGTTAACCCTGCCCTGTGACAGGCAAGACTTAGTATGAAATGCTACGGTTCTTAGCCGTATCCCTTTAAAGGAATCTTTCCTGATTCCAAGCCGTCAGCTCTACCCCGGGCCGAGGTCCTAACAATTAAGTTGGGTATGTAGCTTAGGCCTTTGGCCGTAAGGGGTACTGTCACAGCCATCCGTCTAAACGTCCCAGGGGCAACTCCCATGGAAATGGTAGAGTTGATACTTAATGTTTGCCCATGATCCTGGCCTGCCACTCCCCTCAGCATGGCGGCGTGGGTATACTGTTCCCCATAGCGACCCGTTGAGAGGACGCAGTTTGAAGTTCCCTTGAAAGGGAACGTCTCAGGTTATAAATGTAACCATGGTTCCCTGAGTAGGGAATGAGACACTGCGTCCTCTAGCTCCCTGCCATGCTTCAGACGCAAGTGAATGACGTGTTCTCCCGGTGCCCGTTTATAGTCGCGCCGGTAGTGACGTCAGAGGCTGTCGCCGGCCAACTCGGTTGTGTTTTTCAGTAGTGTATGCTGCAGATACGGGTCACGACGAGGTGTTCCCCATAGTGACCCCTAGAGGACGCAGTGTCTCGTTCCCTACTCAGGGAACCATGGTTACATTCGTAACCTGAGACCTTTTATATTTAATGTTACATTTTCAAAAAAAAAAAGCAACATGTTTATTTTATAAAGTATGTGTTCATATCTTCATATCTGTTAAGGGCTAGATTTTCACTGGAAGAAACAGCTGTGTTGTGATGAGAGGTGAACGCAGCGAAAACTTTTACAGTAGATGGGAAACCGATTGCTCCCTCATGACAATTTTGTAAAATGTATTTCTAGCAAAGAACTGCACAGATACAAAATATGAATTACAAACTGCAATCTTCTTGAAATACACACCTTGTGTCCTCTGTTTTCTGTTTGAGGCTGCTGCGGTCTGTGGATTGAAGAGTGTGCTGAAAGATGGGGAGGAGACTGTCACAGGACACGCCAGGCTCCAACACCATCCTATCCTAGTGGCACACCCACCTGCACCTCATCAGCCCCTTAATTGACTGGCACATAAAAACCCTAAAAAAAAACTGAAGTGGCAATCGTAAATGATGAGTGAAAGAGTATTGATACTGTCCTTTGTATCATTTAGCAGGAGTGAAGATCCAAGTGGCAGTAGAGGAGTTGAGATGTTGGAGGAATGAAGACAAACACACCACACACACACACACACACCCATGACCACAGGAGGTAACTTTTGGATCGCTGGAGACAGGTAAGTATGAAACACTGGTATTTCCTTGAAGTAAGCATGTAGGTAAGTCCTAGTTGCGAACGAGACCGGATAGTGGCTGTGTGTGTGTGAGTGCTTTAAATTCACGATTTCGTATCGACCCGGCTCCAAATGCGAACATAAGACGTGTACTTATCATGTTGGTACACACCTGAGGAAAGCTCTGAAGAACCTGAAGCCGTACTCCAGAGAAACTCATTGATCAGCCTGATCACCTGGTCAGTAAGAGATCATACCCTCCTCCAATTACTCCGCCGGTTGCCCGCCAGGCTGCATGACATCAAATAGGACACGTGCGCACTCTACTCATCCACTCTTGCTCACACCTCACTAGGCACTGGCCACCCGGGGGTCAATGAAACCCTCTCGTTGCTAAAGGAATGCTTCTGGTGGCCCAACATGGCATCTGATGTCAGGAGGTACAACAAGGATGTAAGAAAATGTTCCATCTCGAAGAGTCCCTCATCTAACATCTGGCAAACTCTTCCCCTGCCCGTTCCCAACCAACACATGGTCACACCTAGGGGCTCTAGATTTCATCACGGACCTACCAGCTTCGAAAGAACTGTACCTGTATCTTGCTGGTTTTCGATAGATTTTATAAATCCTAAGCCTTGTTTGATTTCATTTAAAGGGCTGCCTACTGCAGACGGAGACTGCAGAGCTCATGTTTCAACCACATTATTCCGGTACTTTGGCCTATAAAGAGGACTATCGTGGCATCAGACACAGAGGACCTCAAATTCATCTAATCGGGTCTGGAGAGCCTTCCTCTCACTCCTAGAGTGACCATCACCTATCATCAGAATACCAGCCGAAGTCAAACGGGCAGATGGAGAGGAAGATCCAAGAGATTCTATTCGCGTCCTCCTCCGTACCTTCTGTCACAGGCCACCAGGAATCTTGGAACCAGTACCCTGGGGTGGGCCGAGTAACCACAAAACTCCCTGCGCAAAACCATCTACCGGACTCACAAGACGATTCCACAGTGTGTTTAACCGAGTTACCAACCGCAACTATTTCCTTGGTCAGGGGAACCCCTCGGTCGTACCATCTGTTGACTACTGGTTCTTCAGGGAGAGAGAGGGTCTGGGACTCAGCCCCCACCACACTACAACGTGCTTTAGCGTTAAGTAGATGCAGGGATTGACAGCAGATCTTCACCGCTAGAAGCTTCAGCTTTTTTCAGACCAGTTTTTTTAGTCTTGGATTGTCAACCAGAGTAACATAGTCAAAACGGGTTCTAACCATGCCTTAGCTGATTTCACGGTTCTGGCCCATTCACCCACATGGATGGCAGATAAAACCCCGTCACTTACAGGCTTCAAATCTCTCCTGGAGTATCGCATTCACCACAAATTCAGTGTGGGACTCCTGAAACCTCATCATCCTTTTTGTTCTTCTCTACCACAGAGTCTGGCGTCAGCCATTAAATAGCAGGAAACCCCCTTCCAAATCATCTGGACGATGGTGCGAGCTCATAAGGTTTGATGAAATCTTGGATTCCTGGTGCTGTGGGGTTCAGCTTGCGTCATTGTGGACGGGAGGTTATGGCCCTGAGGGACGCTGAGTTCCAAGCAACGAACTACTCACCCGAACCTGCTGCCAACCTTCCACGTGCTCTTCCCACCAACATAAAACTTGGCCCTTGGGCAAGATCGAAGAACACCAAATACGAGCGATCCCAATTACGCCGAACTGTGTTTGTCGTGTGTGAGTGTTTGTGGTGTTGTGTGTGTGTGTGTGTCTTCATCTCTCAAGTCTCAACTCCTCTATAAGCCAATAGGATCCTCATTTCTGCTAAATACAAAGGACAGTATCATTTATCATTCACGATTGGCCCAGAGTTCAATTTGACTCACCTGTGTTCCAATATCCTCTGCTTAGTCCAATATAACAACCTGTATAAGGTGATTACTGCCATTTCATATGAAATTTAAATGGGACAAAACTCTCAGTGCGATCAACACCAAATTTGTGTACAGTTTATGGAGCGAATCGCTATAGCCCCGCTAAAAATGGCCTTGCGATGCCCATGCTTCTTATGTCCATTTCGGAGAACAAGGACAAATATTTAAATCAATCACTCAGGCATTTAAGTGGTATTTAAATCTGTATTTTGGGCATTTAAGTGGCACCGAAATCTGCATTCTGATTCAGTTTTGGTACATATTTATTTGTTTGGTAGGGGTTTTTGGATTCTGTTTCTTTGTGCGGACCATGATTGTGTAAACATTTCTGAGGGACAAAAGTGACAGATCTGTAAAGCAATATATTTTGAGAGGACCTTGTGTGTTACCACATCCCAAACAATTCAAAATATTATCCACAAAGTTAAAAAATGTTGCACTCCACTGTGCTGAGTAAGAGCTCTGCTGTCTTCACCCGTGCTAGCGTTAAACCTCCTATTTCTTACTTATTATGTATTGTTTGGTTCTTAGTGGTTGGTGCTGATGAATTATTAGGACCACCCCAAATGTTCTCATTGGTTGAGATGCGTGATGACACCCATCCCAAGCCAATACTGATCAACCCACCCCTCCTGTGACCCATGGTTTGTCTGTATGTGTATTCAGATCCAGTGATCAATGGACTTTCATAATAATAAAAAACTTATTGCACGATAAAATAATTGTCAGTGTTAATCAATTAATGTGTTAATGCGATAATAATGTGTTAACTTGCCCATCCTTAGTATTTATATCATCTGTGGAAGGCATAGGAGACAAAAAAAAACGTCCAATCAAAATGTTCAGTCCGTTCACTTCTGGACTTGTCTGAGCAGAACATAATTAGTTTTTATATAATCTGTGGAAGGCATAGGAGACAAAAAATTGGGCTTACTAAACAAAAGTATGCAAACTGATTGCCTTGAAAAAAAAACTAAGTAAAGTGAAATAGGAATAGTGTATGTTGTACTGACCGAAATGCTTAGTTAGTCATAGTGTAACTTACACAAGAGTTCTAGTAACTAAAAAAAAAACTGTAAGTGGCTTTCTTGCTCCTTTCATTGGTTTACTCCTACGACTAGTATAGCTACTTAAGGACTCCCAGAATGCACGTTCTGCGAAGAATCCTTCTTCAAATATGCAGTTGCTTTGTTTTACAGTTGTTTTTTTATTTGCCAATTTTATTTGCTGGTCTTGTGTCAATAGTTAGTCACAACAAAAAGAACCCAAAATGGCTATTTGTTACAATTAATGCAAATAAATTAAACTATTTGTTACCATTGTTGTGATTCACGTGATAAATGTTTAAGTCTGTTTGTGATTTCAGCCTATTACCAGAACACTATTTAAGGATTATATAAAAAGCATATCAAGGTATTTATGAAAAATAAAATCTCAAAAATGTAATTATTGAACACACACAGAAAAATGCTTTAATTAAAAAATATGTCATTTTATGAAAGCAACCTATTTGTTACTTATCTTTGAAATCAAATAACTCCTGATTTTCATGATGCATTTTGCTGCATTGACAGAGAGAAAATTATAGTAACATAAAATGAAGTTTTTCAAGTTGCCCAACCAAAGGGAACGCTAATCACTATAATGGTGAGCTAAAAAAAAATGTATATATTACATATTAGTGCACTGCTGCCTGCTGCTTGTTTATTGGTTTATTTGTTTCATTTTTTATATTTTAAGTAAGTGTCACTCAAAAACAGTAAGTAAATTTTTTTATTTGCCTTGGAAAGTAGCCTGAAACTTAATAAAACCTAGTAAGTATAACAACTAAAGTAAAGATAACTAAATTAAATACTAAGTAAGGTATAAAACTTATTGGATTTTACAGGTGCATCAGCCAGGCAGATGTGGCTTTTGATTTTTTATTTAAATGGTATTTCTTACAATAGTATGTGCTTTCCAAATCCAATTTTCAGTTGTAATTATTTATTTTAAAACGGCACACAGACATCAATGCTTTTTTGAATTTATTTACAAGCAAAAACACCAAGGCTCACTATAAACTGATATTATTATCTCTCTTCGGTGTGCCACATTGAAGTGCTGCTGGGGATCTGGTTCAGGTTCTGGGTAAGGGGTTATCAGTGTTGGTCGACATGGGTAACCCCTATCTCCCAGCAGAAAGTCATCAATCTGTCCTGTAAGGAATTTCACATTGCTTTAGTGCATGCATTGAAACAAGTGTATTGGACATACATGTACTTACCACATTCCAGCCTGTTGCTCACAATATAGTCCTTGGCCTCCACATTTGTGATGATATGTGCAGCATCACATATGATCTTGACAGTGCAAAGAATGAGACATGAGTTACAGTATTGTGATGTAGTCTTTGACCATTAGAAATAGAAGGTTAGTCAATGTACCTGCACATTAATACTGTGGATAGACCTCCTGTTGACATAGTCAACTTCATTTTTGGAAGGTATGACATAATGATGGGAATATGTGTGCCATCAATGCATCCAACCACATTTAGAAATCCTGAAGGGAATTCTAATTATTAGGTTACTTCCAGAGGTCGCAGCAAGATGTTATTAACTGATTATCATTTTCAGAGTAGCCTCATTTAAAATGAATTCTACAGCAGTAGCCTGCAATCCTGTGAAACTCCTCTTTGATGACTCTCAGGGGTTTGTTTACACTTGGCATTAACATGTTATCACCGCAGCAGATCGGATCATCAGTCCATCAGGACACAGCACGTTTACACTTGGCAACATCAACTGACTGACATCTGGATAACTGAGCAGATCTCTCTTTCCCACGCAATATTTAAATAAGTCTGCAGTAGTGATGGGAAGTTCGGATCATTTTACTGACTCTGACTTTTGAGTCTTTTTTGAGTCATTTCATTAATTTTAGCAAAATGTAATTAAAATGTTACGTGTTACTTCACTAACATGTCTACTACTTACGCAAACGTTGATCACACTACAAACAATACAAAACTAGAATGCTATAAGAAATAGAAAAGATTAATTCAGTATTTACCTGGATCTTTAGCCTATGATTAGTTCACCTCACCTCTTATCTGACAAGTCTTCGAGTTTGAGTCGTTCCTTCATCACGCGACAGCCCCATAAACTAAACCAATGCTGTCTGAGCTGGAAAGAGAACTTATTAACAGTTCTTTTGTCACATGACATGACAGTGTTGGACAGAGAAATTAATTTCCTCACAAACAGGTGCACAGATGAACTAATCAATTCTCTTTCCGGCTCAGACTGCATCGGTTACGCTTATGGGGCTGTCACGTGATGAATGAATGACTCGAAAAACCCAAAGACTTGAAACAGGTAAACTAATTGCAGTACAGAACTCACAGGATGTTGTGCTTGCGTGACTGAACGAATCACTCCCCGAGACGAATCGTTTGTTCCGAGTCACATTAAAGATTCATTCAAAATGAATGAATCATATAAGAACGACCAATCACTAGTCTGCAGAGAATGGTCCTGGTGCAAAGTCAACCTTGAGTTTCTTTTGAAAACCATGTTCACTAGTGGGACATTTTACAAATGAAAATACGCGTCTCACTAGCGCACCACAGCCAGGTGTTCTCCGTCTTCTGACAGTTCGGGAGAGAGGGGGCGGGGTTTGCTCAACGTCAATCTGCAAATGCAGACACGATGGCTGGATTGCGTTCATATTACACTGAGATCCGATCACAATGCATCCTCTACTACCTCTGGACCAGGACACACTGATCGGATAACAGTCCGATTTACACTCGTCTTTTCAATGTTTATGTGGACAACATCCAGATACAGGGAATATGTTAACGCCAAGTGTAAACGCAGCCACTGGGTTGACCATGAACTCCTCTGTATACCAAAGCATTTTATAATCAAATATGAGGCCATCCATCCAACAATTAAAGTTTGGACAGTGATCCCATGCACACCAGCAAATCTACCACAGAATGGCTGAAAAGAAAAGAATAAAGGGGTTACAATGGCCCAGTCAAAGTCCAGACCTCACCCTGACTGAAATCCTGTGCATAAACTAATGTCCACAAATCTCAAGAGTTATATTGTAAAGAAGAGTGGGCTAAGATTCCTGCAGAGCACCGTGAGAGACTGATAAAGTCATACAGAAAATGATCATTTCAAGTTATTGCTGCTAAAAGTGGATCTACAGACAGCTGAATCATAGGGTGTCCTAACTTTGTCACACATGGCTTTTCCATTTTGGCTTAATTTTTTTTTTAATTAAAAGACAACATGGCATGATATTTCATGTGATTCAATAGCATGTCCTAACTTTTTCACTATTTATTTTTTACTATTATTATGTTGCATGCACGTTCAGGCTGGCTGAAAAAGATGTGTACGCAAGCTGAGATGTGAGATTTGATTGTAACAGCCGCTCCAGTCCATATTGATCTATTCCAAATTTTGCATAGAAATGACCGTACACCCAATTTTCTGTCATACAACTGGTTTGTAAATGAGGCCAAATGTGTTTTTTGTGTCATTATATAATATAATCTCTGTGTTGGATATCCGCTTCCAAACCACTGCGAAGATATATGAAGAATTTTTATCTTAATATATTTGATCTTCTTTATCTTAAAATAAAAGAAAAGAATTTATTTGTTTACTGTTTTGTTATTTTGTAAGAAACCCTTATTAGATTACATGTGGGCCTCCATGCTCATATATTGTACAATACATGATATGTGTAGAGGGTGGTGGGGGCCCACATCAATATTTTTTTCAGGGGCCCCTGAATCCTCTAGCTACGGGCCTGGTTGCAGGAACAGATGAGCACAAATATGTGCTAATACGGTGGACAGTGGCCAGTGAAGCCCTCTTCACTGAAAAGCGTAATGCTGCCATTGAAGGCTTTGAGTGAAAAAAAAATATATATGTAAATCTTAAGTTATAGTTTATTGTAATTACTGTAATTTCAAACAAAGTTATTACAGCACTTTTCTGATTCCTGATTTCTGTGCATTTACTGCAGAGCTTTTGTAGTGGAGCAGGACCTGCAAAAAAAAAGTTAACGTTGTGTTTTGTTGAAACAATGGAAAACCTGAAACAAAAATATAAAGTTAGAACATTTTCTTACTTCTAATACAGAAATCAAATGATATTCTGCTACTGAAATCACTGCTTTCACTGAAATCAATTAAAATCACTGCACAGTTGTATTGCACCATTTAGCCTACATATTGCACATCAAGGTTTTTCTGCTGTCAAAGAAGTTGCATTAAAGTAGATTTAAGGCTGTTATATAAGTATACGGTGCGGTGAGGGAGCACCATGGAAAAACAGGGTCTGGGTCCAAATGCAGGTGAAACCTATTATTAATTAATAAACAGCAAGACAGACAAAACGAAACAGGATCAAGAATGGGATACAATAAGGGAACAAACATGCTTGCATCAACAAACTATACAATTACAATTCAGCCAGGCAGAGTGGTGGGAGTGTAATGTATAAATAGTTCAATGAGGAACAGCTGAGGGTGTAGTAAGTGACAGGTGTGTGGAGTTTGGGTAATGGAGTCCGGGAGGATGGGGGATGGCTACCTCTGGTGCCGAGAGGGAGGAACGCAGGGACTCATGACAGATATAGGTAGAAAAGCCAATTTTTGAGCAATTATTTATTTAATCATGTGCATCCATACTTTCGTGTTCTTCACAGTAAAATTGCAGTGAGGGACAAAGGAAATAGGTTACAGTTTGCATAAATTGGACATTGTAATGTCCCTTTAGGGCTCTGTAGATCCCTGTGTGTGTTTTCCTGAACACAAAAGGTGATTTTGGTTAGGTTTGTTCTGATGGTTTTGTTAACACAATATCAGTCAATGGAATTTCATAAAAATCTGAAACTCAGGCTCCATTAACTGATATTGTATTAACAAAAAAAACCAGCAGAATAAAGAATAAAAAACAAAAAACAGAGGCATCAAACAACATAAAGCTACAACACAAAATAGCATGTCATTGTAAACATATGAAATGAAATGCTGCGTTTGTCTAGTATTCATGCATAACTATGTCATTTGACAATACAATTAAGTTACATTAAGCTTATTTCACTAATATATATATATATAATTTTCAGTAATTCTTACATTTTTCAAGTATAAAATAAGATCTTCGAGTAGCTGCCCAACATCCCCTTTGTGCAGACATTATTGCAAACATTTTTAACACAATTGTGTTATTGTCAAGGTGGCCTTGAGACAGAAAAAATCAGTTTGTGCAAAAATAAAATTTCTTAATACAAGAATAAAGGATAATAGTTTATTATGCTTTTTTGCATATATTTTCTGCAAATTCAAATTAACAAACAAAATCAAATGAGCTGCTCTATTTATGTACGAAGTGCTATTAGAACAAACAAGAACTGCTACATTTGTCCAAAAAAAAGCTTCTTTAAATGCAGTGTACTCTTCTGATTGAACTAGTCTTTTTCCCTAAGATAAAATTGGATCTATTCTGCACGACACACACAAACACCAATTTATCACACACATACATTGTGCTCATGAAATCTGTATTTTAAGTTATTAAACAATTATCTTGTATTAAAATATTATTGTTCTTCTTCCTCAAGTTCTGCAGCCTCAGCAATAACTTTGGAGTTTATGTCTTGTTGTTCATCTTTGGAGAGGAAAGGCAGTTGTTTCAATCTGGGGTCAAGGGTAGAGGCTGTTAGAATAATATTCTTCTCTGCCACACTTGTGTATCTCTTGGCTAGATCTTCATTGATAGCCTGTTTGTTTTTTTGGGGTGATTGGTGCATCATTACCACAAAAACCTGCTTCTGTGTCATGGAATGTTACATGTACATACATACATACATATATATGTGTATAGCAGTGGAGCTATTACGAACAATGTTGGTGTGCTATTCTCTGACTTAATGTTAGTTGCCCCTTTAATTGGCTTGAGGGCCATAGCCAGTTCTTCTGCATTAGTGATGTCCACTTCATTTAATGTGCAGATGTCGTCTCCACATTTTCTCATCTGAGGAGAGAGAAGAGTAGCGTAAATGGTAGGTTGTTGCTCAAGCAATTGGTCTACCATTTCAAATGCGCTTTTCCATCTGTTACCAACATCTGTCTTCAACTTGTGGGATGGGAGCCCCAGAAGTCTCTGTTTCTCCACAAGGGCATGATTTGTGGTGGGGCTGCAGTAAAAAATGCAGTGATGATTTTCTGAATCCTCCCCAGCAGTCGTGATACAGATACAAGTGTAGCAAGGTTGTGGATCTGTGTAGCAGCAATCATGTTAGCATCATTATCTCTAACTATTACCAGGTCAGTGGTAGTGAGCTGCCATTCCTGTGCAACAGCCTGAAACAACTCATTGACATTTGCAGCTGTGTGGTTTTCATTCATCACTCTTGTTTGTAGAACACTGGAGACAAGCTGCCAGTCATCCAAGTGAGTTGCCCTTGGTTTTCACACATCACACGTTACACTTGTTGCTGTCTTTTAAGCCTTCCGCAACCTTTATCTTTGTCTCTTGGTATAGCTGAGGTACCGTTTTCTCAGTAAAACATTAACAGGATGGTATGTTGTACCGCGGCTAAATTGTATGTAACAGGTACCAAAAGCCTTCATTATTAATGGCTCTGTAGGGGCTGTAAGATCTTTCTAAATTAAACAGGCTACAGAGTTCTTTTTTTACCTGTTCAGAGACATATCTATGTGCAAAGCTTTTTTGTCAGGGCCATCATTTAATTTTTTTCACTGAGTTGAATAGGTAAGCATCACTTCTAAATTTTGTGGTCATTTTGTTTCTGAATTTGATCTTTTAATCTGCAATTTGGCTGAGGCTGCCTCCGCTGACAATCACAGCCCCAGCTCCTCTCCCTCACCGCTCTACCTATTCATTCAAAAAAAAGGCCTTCAAGAATTCTTGGAAGTTGGTGCAGGCTTTTCATCGTAGGTGCAGAACTGAAATAAGACATTACCTCTGTTTCCACTGACATTGGTGCTTCAGTCATGGCATTGGATTTTTAATCAAAGAAAAAAGTCCTCCTTGCTAAAGGCAACAGCAGAAGGTTGAGGGGCATTGGGCATCAGGGCTGCAGGCTCCTCTGGTGTAATGGAGCGGCACTCCTTCGTGAGGAGGAACTTGATGTGGTCTCTTCTTTCTTCTTTTACCCAGCACAACTTGAATTTAGGCAGTGAGACTGCAGCAAGTAGTGCTTTCTTGGAGTCAGTTGTTGTGGCAAATTGAGTTTTGATTGCTCCGACAATAACTTCAGGCAACCCCGTGGTCATTTGCGATATGTCATGTTCTGTTGCCAAAATTTTGTCCATGAAAACTTCCAGTTTTGGTTGAAGCGTTCCATAAAAACAAGTGTCCTCACCTTGTAGGATGTCCTGTGCGACTGTGAAAGGCTTCATAATGGAACAATATTCCTTAACCCTCTAAGCGCCAAAGTCGCAAAATTGCGACAAGACGTCATACTTTATAAAATAGACTGTAGTTCCTAATATGGTGTAATATCTCATTTGTATTCCCTACCATTAGATGGCAGACATGTAGTACTTCGATTCTAGACCATCATTACGTCATGTTCCTATTCAAAGTGTTTGAGGAAATAGCAGAGCAAGTGAGCTCTCGTGTCATTGATGCGGGAAGCAGTTCAGTTCATAGTGTGCGAGTAAATGGTGAGATTTATGAGAGAAAATCGGCAAATGGCTAATACAAATTTGTACCGTGAGGATGTATTTGCAAATGTTATTCGCTGATTCTGACTCTGAAGGGGAATATTTGCCTTTTGGAAATGACGATCGGTCATCTAATGGTGGCGCTTCTCCTGGTACATCTTTGCAGCGCAATGGTGCCGCCGTACAAGGCGAGAGTGTTCACGAAGCACAAACAAATGATCATCTCGACCCTTTGCCCAATGGGGATGAGGGTGGCAGGGGTGAACGTGGTCATAGTGTCCATAGGAGAGCTGTTGCTGATCGCGAGCGCTCTAAAGGCCGCTGGCAGACAGTACAGGTGCGGTCAGTGAGTAGGTAGGTGCGCTCTGCGCTGTGCCATGCAATGAGAGGAACAATACTCTCAAGAACTATGAACTGTGTCGCCTAGATACCTGATTGGTTAGATAGCTGGTCAACTGATAAAAAAAAATAGGGACATGCATTTTACCATGGCACAGTAATATAGTAATAATTTACTACTTTTCCGTTCTTTTTTCTTTTTTTTTTCTGATCATTTGGAATGAGAATAAAAAGACAAAAAACAAACAAACAAACAAACAAAAAAAAACTTGCAAATAATTTCAAACATCCATTCAATATCTATTATTTCTGAATATTACTGATGAACTGATCAAAAAGTAGGCTACTGCTCACATGCGTTTTTACTACTATATATAGTGTAGTAATAATATAGTATAATTTAGTTCTTTTTTTCCTGTTTTATTGTTGGATTCCTCTTTTCTGATCATTTGGAATGAAGATAAAAAGACACACACAAAAAAAAACATGCAAATAAGTTCAAACATCAATTCAATATCTGCTATTTCCTGAATATTATGAAATTCGAGATGGCCGCCCCCGGTGATGTCATAATATGCAAATTAGATGAGTATATTTACACCACCCCACATAAACTTTCAGTCATGCCCAACATTTTTCTAATTCACAGTGGATTTCTATCTTTAAGCCCTTTCAAGCCACAAGCTTTTGAAATATTGATGTAAAAATACAGCATTTTTTCCAAAAAACCCTGGCGCCTAAAGGGTTAAGAAACTAGTATTCCATGTCATTCAAACATATAATCTGAAGCTGTGTGCAGAGGTTATACATGTCAGTGAGGGAGCGTAGGCTTCATAGAATGAGTTCCACTGTGTTACTTTGGGGACAATCAACTTTCTATCACTGACCTCTTCCAGGCTCTCTGATGAAATGGAGGAGCAACTTGCCTTTGTCCATAGCGCTGAACATTTTGCTGTAGCACTACAATACACTGTCCTTGATTCTGGTTTAGATGCCAACCATTTATTAACCTCATCCGCAATTAGATTTAGTGTCTGGGCTTGCGCATCTGTGTTGGGGAGGCAGCACACATAGCACGTGCTGGGCATCATCATAATCGGTTTGAAGCACAATGTGAAGGTCAGAAAAGTTCACCTCGCTATCACCCTCTGCCTCTCCCTCCTCATCAGACACCACTTGCTGCTGCTCCTTAAACGCCTTCACAAAGTTAAGCCTCGTGCACACCAGGAAGATTATTGTGTGGGCTTATCGCCAGCATTTTTCAACTCGTCTTTTGTGTTCATACCCAAGCAATTTTCACTGCCATTGAGCTGAATGAACATGCAAATTCACTCCCTGACATTAGATGGCACTTAATGAAAAATACCCCGGTACACATTAAATCCTATTTGATCTGCAATTGTGCTCCATAACAACTCCCTCATTGAGATTTTTGTAGTCACTGTCACGTTTGTCATAATGCTCTTTGTGTTCAGACACCAATGAGACCAGCAGCTTCATTCATCTTGCCTCGATGCTTCTTCTTCATCTACTTACTACTTTCGTCGTTAGGTATCAATGTGTGCTCGGCAAGACCGTTTTATGCTTGAGCGCCACCAAGTCGTTTTTTTACTGTAACTTTAGCAGCTTCAGGCACAAAGGTGCCAATCTTATTGGTCGGCCAGTTTTTTAACGTGGTGCATAAAAACAAAAAAAAAGGTGCCCGAGGCATTTTTTTTATTAAGCTTTTGCGCCTGCCGTTTTGCATGCTGGTGTGCACACTCACATTGGTGCCCTTTGTTAAGTCACGAGGCATTAAACGTTGGGTGATAATCGTCCCGGTGTGCACTAGCCTTTACTCCCATTGACTGTCACATATGCAGTCACCTTATCATTGCTCAGTCTATAATGAGAAAAAATGTATTTTGCAATTGTGAAGACCCCTGAATCTTTTACAAGCTATGGCAGCCTTCTTTTGTTTCAAGGTATCTGCATCGATCCAATGCACAGTCACCCCCAAATAACTTTTGTTGTTAGCACTCCATATGTCTGCTGTTGTTGATGCATACTGCTGAGCTTCAATTGCTTTCTTTACCTCTTTTTCCATGTCAGCATATGCCTTTTATCTCACTCTTTGGCAAATATCTTTCTGTCTGGCGCTTTACCTGCTGAAAAAAAAACATGAGGAGAAAATAGCTAGATAGATAACTTTATAAATGTTTAAATAGGCTAAATTATATTAAGATACAGATATAGACCTATAGTGGTGGCCAAAATTATTAGAACACTAGTATTTTCACAAGCTAAAATATGGTTTTATGTCAGTTTATTTATTTTGCTGTAGTGTGTCAGTGGGTAATCAGTTTACATTTCCAAACATTCATTTGCAATTAATTGTAACAATACCATTTTTTTTTAAATAATAAAAATACAAGATTTTTTTCTGATAACAGCTAGTACGCCACAAAAAGATCTGGGCCCGGTTGCATGAAACCCCTTAAGATAAGAAAACACTTAATTATAAGGTAAAGGGTACTCAGTGAAACATGGGTTGCAGGAAAAAAACCCAAGGGTTTACTTAAGCAAATAAGAGAACTACTTAAGTGACAGCCTTAACTTCCCTTAAGTGTTCCCTTAAGTTCTGTTATGCATTGCTACAAAGTAATTGCTTCTTAGTAACCGTTTCACCTTAAAAAAAATTAAGGGACCAAAATAGCTCCCTTAAGTCATCTTTTACTCAAGCACAATGGCTGATTTCATGTTCATTGAAGAGGAGCGAGTACCTAGGCACACATTTTTAATGATCGAAATAATCCATTGGAGACTACCCTTACCAAAAAGTAGTATACGTCAAGTTTATTTTATTAAGTATACTTAAGTAAAGTTCAAGTATATTTTGACTTTTTGTAAGTATAAGTCAAGTATACTTAATTGTCATTATAAGTATATATCTTAGAAGTACATAAAGCCAATGTCTGAGAAGTACATAAATAGTAAACTAAAAGTATACTTTCCCATTTTTAGTTTAAAATAAGTATACTAATAGCACACTTGAATAAACTTATTTTTCGTAAGGGTATGAATGATGTGCAGTTATTGAGGGAATAAAGGTTTGACCATCAGTCAGTCTTTCGTCTCACAGCAACACTTATGCCTGACATTGAGCACCAAACCTGACAAAGTTGTGCACTTCCAGCACTGGTTCAAGTTTTGATTGCTTTGAGGTTTTTTGCCTGCGGTACGTTTCAGTTTGTCATTGGTAACGTCTTCAGAGTACACAAATCCACTGTCTGCAGAGCTGTCCATTGAGTGGCCTTAGCCCTTGACACGTGTCAAATTTCTTTCCAGAGATTAGCAGGACGTATTAGCGTTTTTTTGCAGTTGCTGATTTTGCACACGTTTGCAGGAGTGGATAGATGGAACACATGTGTGCGAAGTCAAGATGGCAAGCACCAATATGAAGATTTGTCAACCACAAAACTTCCATTCTGTAAATGTACAAATGATATGTGACCCAGACAGCAAAATAACAAATGTTGCTGTTGAGTGGCCCTGCAGTACACATGATGCATGCATGCTGTCTGAAAGAAACAGTTATCAGAGGTTTGAGGATGGAACACACAAAGGCTTACTTTTGGGGGACAGTGGCTATCCTTGTTGTTATAAAATTGATTATTATAAAGAGAAAATAAATATTTATGAAGGCTAATGTATGTATTTATTTCTGTATATTGCAAAATTATTTGAATAAATATTCTAACAGATTAAGGTTTTTGTTATGGTTCACTTATTGTCTGTAAAGCTATTAAAACCTCTTGAGCAAGTTTGTTAATTTTGTGTTGAGTATTATGTTCTGCTTATTCAAGTTTTCCTTTTCCATTTCTAATTTAGAAATTTCCAACTCCACTTTCCTCTTCTGCTGCAAAATAACTTCTCGTTGAAGTTCAGCAAGCCCTTGATGTAACTCTTCTCTTTCTCCTCAGATGAATGTCTGAAAAAAACTTTTTATTTAACCTAATATCAACAAATTAAGAAAAATTGTTTGTATTTACTCTTCTATTTGTTACTGAATGCAGCACAGATGTCACTAATAACCTATACTTTGTCACTAACCTTATGGCTGGATGGTTATTTGGTTGGGCTTGACGCTCCTGGAGTATTTTCCCAGTTTAGGGTGGTTAGGCTGAAAAAATTAAAATATATTATTATTATTATTATTATTATTATTTAACAAAATGCATTTAGTGTCATCTGTTTATTTTACCTGGTTCCCAAAACTGCTTTGAGGAACGCCATCAATACCAACTTGAGTTGGAGAATCCTTCCCTACAGGTGCATCTCAATGATTTAGATTGTCGTGGAAAAGTCCATTTATTTCAGTAATTCAACTCAAATTGTGAAACTTGTGTATTTAATAAATTCAGTGCACACAGACTGAAGTAGTTTAAGTCTTTGGTTCTTTTAATTGTGACGATTTTGGCTCACATTTAACAAAAACCCACCAATCATCTCAACAAATTTAAATATGGTGACATGCCAATCACCTAATCAACTTAAAACACCTGCAAAGGTTTCCTGAGCATTCAAAATGGTCTCTCAGTTTGGTTCACTAGGCTACACAATCGTAGGGAAGATGCTGATCTGACAGTTTATCCAGAAAATATCCATTGACACCCCTTCACCAGGAGGGTAAGCCACAAACATTCATTGCCATAGAAGCTGGCTGTTCACAGAGTGCTGTATCCAAGCATGTTAACTGAAAGTTGAGTGGAAGGAAAAGGTGTGGAAGAAAAAGATGCACAACCAACCGAGAGAACCGCAGCCTTATGAGGATTGTCAAGCCAAAACTGATTCAAGAACTTGAAGTGAACTTCACAAGGAATGGGGGACTGAGGCTGGGCGTCAAGGCATCAAGAGCCACCACACACAGACGTGTCAAGGAATTTGGCTACAGTTGTTCGTATTCCTCTTGTTAAGCCACTCCTGAACCACAGACAACGTCGAGGCGTCTTACCTGGGCTAAAGAGAAGAAGAACTGGACTGTTTGCCCAGTGTCCAAAGTCCTCTTTTCAAATGAGAGCATGTTTTGTATTTCATTTGGAAACCAAGGTCCTAGAGTCTGGAGAGAGGGTGGAGAAGTTCATAGCCCAAGTTGCTTGAAGTCCAGTGTTAACCCTCGATTAATGCGTATGCGTGTTTTGTGGCATCTTCTCCTGATAACACAGAAAATAATTTAAATTACACTTTCAGTTTTGATTGTACAGATAAGAGCAACACATCAACTGAATCTGTAAAAAGTCTACTTTTATTTGTATACACGCATAATAACAACAAAACTTTGTGCATTTACAAAATAAATAAAACAGGGTGCGCTGTCTGGAGCCTTGGTCTGCGGTAATCTTCATTTAGAACTGTAACTCAGCAAATACTCAACAAAGAGACAAGAGAGATATATCTATAGAAAGCTAAGAATAAATGAGGTCACTTACCAATTAGAGCTTCCTGCTAACTACCGTATCTCTCCCTCCTTCCATGTTTCGCTGCTTAAACCGGTCCACCCGGATGCTGACCCCAATCATGAGACTCTAGATCCACCACCGCCGCTGGACGTAGATGGAATGCCAGCCTACAAGGTCAATGAATTACTGGACTCTAGAAGGAGGGGGTCAGCTCCAATATTTGGTGGACTGGGAGGGCTATGGACCTGAGGAGAGGTCATGGGTAGCCGTCAGTGACATTCTGTATCCATCTCTCACAGAGTACTTTCATCGAGCCAGACCCGATCGACCAGTGCCACGACCTCGGGGACGTCCGCGCTGAGTGCCAGGAGGCACTCGTAGGGAGGGGGATTCTGTAACGCCACGCCAGCAAAGGGAGCTCTCACCTGAGTACTGACTGTTCACCGCTCCCTCTGCTTCTACTGTCATTTCCTGTTTTGAGTCAGCGTGTTCAATCGTTGCGATGTATTGCCAGTTTACCTGCCTTACCAAGCGTTTTTCCCAGTGATTATTCTGACTGCCTGTTTGTGTATGATTCTGCCTGTTTTCACATTCTTGCCTCTTGGATTGCCCCATTGGATTTACTGCCTGATTGGACTGATGTTAGTGTTTGACCTGATCGCCTGCCTACTCGTCTTTGCCTTTTGGATTCCCCTTGTGAATGTTGAAAGATCGGACTGCCATTACGGTACTGAACCTCTGCCTGGTTTAGCGACTCTGTCTGTAAGATCTTTCTTTAATAAACTCCTGCAAATGGATTCTAATACTGCCTCAGCCTCCTCGTTACACACAGAAATAAATTACTTCTCTAAATATATTAAAATAGAAAACAGTTATTTTAAATTGTATTCATTTCATACATTAAACTGTGGTTGCCATAAAAGACTTTCAAAAACAAAACAAACAAAAAAACCAAAAACATAGCAACCCAAACTTATGAAACAGTTGTGTATGTTCAAGATTTTATTTGCTAGTCCTGCGGTTTATAGCATCTTGAAGATGTTGTCTGACAGCAGTGGTGGGCCATCAGGGGCAGCAGGGCCTTCTCTGCTGGCCCTATAAAAAATAAAATCATGTGAAAAATGTTTTTATTGATTATTTAGGTATCATTTTCATTTGTGTAATGTCCACAAATTGCCTATGATTAGTTTAGTTGAGGTTGACCTGGAATATCCTACATAAAGTCTATGGCCAGCACTGCAGATAGTGCTACCCTTTTGTTGAAAGAAGTCACATCTGATTTGTTATGAGCATTAGTGAAAGAATCATCAGCCAATCAAATTTTGACGTTCAATGACAGCACACCCTCTGGGTCTAGCGACGTGCCCAGTGCTACCCCCAGCGTTAGACCACCCCTTTAGTCAGGGATTTCCAAGGTATGAAAGTGAAATTCAATGAAAAGAAAATAACAGCTTATACCAGATCTGGTTGCCAATCTACTAAAATACCATTTTCAAGGTGCTCTTTTGCAGACAAAAGAGAATAACTGAGAAAGGAAGACCTACACCTAAACTGAATTTGCTAACAAAGGCCAGCAAAGTTTTTATGCACCATTTAAAAGATTGCAACTATGAGTGCTATGAGGGGCTAACAGTTAACACCAAGCACAAGTTATTTTGTTGGCCGTGTTTACTTTTTAATCTGAGTACAGGGACATGGAATGAGTGCTTTATTATTTGATGAGTATTGTATCATGCACATTGGTATGAAGATGTACGTGGTGCAATAATACAGGTCAACCGATTCATCGGTTTTGCTGATTAATCGGCACTCATAGTTGATTTGCGGAACTATCGGTTGTCGGGAAAAAACCATGCCGATAGTTTTCTGTGTTGCATCTGGAGTGGCTGAGAATGGTCTGCTTTCATTATACAGTATAGAGGCAGAAATCACTGACAGCACGTGTTGTTTGTTTTGGCATGTGACACTGCACGCTGCACAGAGTGGGAAACTTCAAACGCAAATTTAAATGCAGCCGACAAAAAATCCTGCCACGGAACAGAGCGCCATTCACATAGTTTTCCATTAAATAAACATTATATTTGTCCCAAATCATAGTATTTAATTTACATAATGACTTCACGCTGGGCTATAAATTATGTATTGTGCATTTTTCAGCAAAACGTTTGTCTTTCTGTGGCTCTAATACAGTCTGTATGCTTCATATAGAGAGCTGTAATACAGATTGCGCGTTTTCTTTCCATTTGCTCTGTTTTTTTAAACACCGAACTTCAAACTCATTTATGCCACATAGTTCATTCTTGAAGCAAACTTATGTCCGTTTGGTGATTAAATAAACTGTTTTAGACCGCTGCTTGAATTGAACATGACGCGTCCGGTGTGTGTGATAACTGTGACTTCTCAAAGACGCAGCGCAGCGCTTTTGCACAGTGTGTCAACATTTTTTAAATATTTTGATTAGATAATCATGCTGTTTGCTATCTTTAAGCATGACTGTTGAAATGAAATGGTAATACTTAACAATAAGAGTCCATTTGTAACATTAATGAAAGATGCAGAAGTAGTGTTTCTTGTTAGAGTGTGTTCATTTCATTTCAACATTTACTATTACTAATAGGCTTCATTTTTTAATTTTAAAGTTTCTTCTTTTAACATTAGTAAACTATGAAATAACTTTAATGATCAATATAATAATTAATATTAATACTACATTTTTATTCATTTACAAAGTATGGCTCAGTACAGTTACTGCTTTTATAAAAATAGTAAAGTTCTATTTTAGTTTTCGTTCAGTATCCATTTTAAAAACTATTGGTTGATTAATCTGTATCGGCCAGTGTGGTCCAACCTAGCTATCGGTATCGGTAAAATCCACTATCGCTCGATCTCTTGTTGATAATACTGTGGTGCGGTGTGTGGATGTCCAGCATTTGTACAGTTCTGCTGCTTTGGGTGTGTCGTCATTTTAGAGTGACGTGAATGTGCATAGTCACCCGTGTATTGGCTGATTACTTTTACTGACCATGTAGGGAAATTTACACTGCATTTAAAGGGATAGTTCACCCCAAAATGAAAATTTGCTGTTAATTTACTCACCCTCAGGTCTTCCAAGGTGTGGGTGACTTTTTTTCTCCAGTAGAACAGTAAAGATTTTTAGGTGAAACCGTTGTCCTTGGTGATTCATAAAATGCAAGTCAGAGGTTTGCGGTTTATGTGTTGTAATTGGTGAAATGAAAATTTGCCGTCAATTTACCAAATTAATACCGGTGGCTCCTGGCGATACATTGAGGTCTAATGAAGTGAAATGATCGGTCTGTACAAGAAAATGAACACTACTTACAACAGTATTACCTTTAATCCACAGCCTGGGCAACCGGGTGTCAGCGCGTTCACAACTGTCTATAGAACGCGACCTCTCTGTCGCATGACAACGGATGCACGGGCGCGATACTGGAGCTGATGACGCGGTTTGTTTACAGTTAGAGTGAGAGAACGTAAGTCGGTAACACTTTATAATAACATTCAATTATAAGTCATTTTTAAGTGAAATGTTAATAATGAACTGATCATTTACAAAACATTCATAAGCGACTAATAAGTGATATGTAACAATTTGTGTATGTTTTGTTCATTCATTTACAAGTTATTTACGTAAGGGATAATGTACATCCACCCGGTTGTTCTCGGAGAATAAACCCTGACAGGGTGATCAGTCTTGTATCAGCCTGAAGGGGTTTATTCTGTGAGAACAACCGGCTGGATGTACATTATCCTGCTTATGACACGGCTAACTTGCCACATAAGTAAATAATTAGATGTAAAATATTGATTTGAGTTCAAATATTTGAACGCAAAGCTTCCGTGAAGACAGCAGTTGCGAGCAAGCAGCAAATTCAAACTAAACGGACATTTAAGGGAAACGGTGCAGTCAAACCACACATTACACAACATTTCACCACAAAATAATTAAATCAATAAAAAAGAATTAAAACGAAAATGTTTTTTTAAAACCTTACCAGTTAGTTAGTTCTTTTATAGTCCATTACAGCTTACAAACACAATCGCTTAGCAAAATATGGCAGCAGCTACGTTTGTATGAAATAAGAGCGAGTCCGCGATACCAGGATGACATAATTAAACAATTGTATACAATTTTGAATCAAGTTTTAAATATTTTGTTAGCTAAACAACGCAAAGCTTTCCACCAAGAAAAAAATAGTTTAAGCAAGAGTACAGCGCCGACTGCTGTTATCCGGATGAGCCTGTGTTATAAGCTTTTACAGGTTGTTATCCAGAGATATATTTTTCTTGGTTTTTTTTTGCAATAATAAATGAAACACAAGTCCTTAGGCATATCTATATTATTTGTTATACCTGCATTAATAACAGGAAAAAAATCATGCAGCAGGCCTACCAGCTGTATTATATTTACCTTTTGATTCATGCTACAACTTAATTTATCTAGACCTACATATTTTATTTATTAAAATTAAACTGCACGTTTCTGTTAATTGTAAAATTAGACATTGAAAAAGGCAGATCAAGCGCAGGGAGCTGTGTGTTAGCGGAGATTGTCTTTTACTTTTGGTCCTGGGCTTGATTTTCTGTGGCATTTGAAGTTTTGTTTCCTGAGAGGATCAGTGTGTGGTCGATTGTTTTTTTTCTTTTTTCTTGTGGGTGGTGAGTAGTTTCTTATGATTGTTTTTTCACTTTTGTGCTGTGTGAGAGATGTTTTTTGTGTTCTCTAGAGCTGTTTTTGAGAGAGTATTTGCTGCGGTGCTTCTTAATGAATGGTTGGTGTATCTTTTGGATAACCCCACTGCCTCGTAGATGCAATGAAGCATATTTCCTAGGTAGTTCAATCACATGGGTTCTCGGGAATACCAGAACTCTCGCCTGTCAAGCTCCTCCTGTGTTGCTTTCAGAGGATGAAGATAGAAGGATGTGGCATCAGGTGGGCATTTAGTGAGGTACTTTGAATCTTTTAACTGGGCAAAGGGGGTCACTTGTGTTGGCAAACATGAATCCTCTGTAGCAGTCTTTGTTGGGATCGTTGGGCTTTTTGTGGTTTTTTGTTTCTGCATTATAAGACAAGCAAACATATTCACCTCCATTTCCATCTTTTTTAATAACGAATGAATGCTGTCTTAACTCTCGATTTCCCTCACGCCCCCTCCTCACCAGGTTCAGCTGAATGTCAAACCAGAACTTGCGAACCAGTACGGCTGCTGTGTCTGGTGACAGATACAGAGAGTGACAAATGCGCTGTATTTCAGCAGTGGAGATGGGAAGATGATGAGTACTGACGACTTTCCCAGCCTTTCAAAACTTTTTGAGGACGGCCCTGAATATGTCGTTGGATGACTTAAATTCCGATTGACCAATGATGTTGTACACTCACCTAAAGGATTATTAGGAACACCTGTTCAATTTCTCATTAATGCAATTATCTAATAAACCAATCACATGGCAGTTGCTTCAGTGCATTTAGGGGTGTGGTCCTGGTCAAAATAAATCTACTGAACTCCAAACTGAATGTCAGAATGGGAAAGAAAGGTGATTTAAGCAATTTTGAGCGTGGCATGGTTGTTTTCTGCCAGACGGGCCGGTCTGAGTATTTCACAATCTGCTCAGTTACTGGGATTTTCACGCACAACCATTTCTAGGGTTTACAAAGAATGGTGTGAAAAGCATCCAGTATGCGGCAGTCCTGTGGGCGAAAATGCCTTGTTGATGCTAGAGGTCAGAGGAGAATGGGCCGCCTGATTCAAGCTGATAGAAGAGCAACTTTGACTGAAATAACCACTCATTACACAACCGAGGTATGCAGCAAAGCATTTGTGAAGCCACAACACGCACAACCTTGAGGCGGATGGGCTACAACAGCAGAAGACCCCACCGGGTACCACTCATCTCCACTACAAATAGGAAAAAGAGGCTACAATTTGCACAAGCTCACCAAAATTGGACAGTTGAAGACTGGAAAAATGGGGCCTGGTCTGATTGAGTCTCGATTTTCTGTTGAGGACATTCAGATGGTAGAGTCAGAAATTTGCCGTAAACAGAATGAGAACATGGATCCATCATGCCTTGTTACAACTGTGCAGGCTGGCTGGTGGTGGTGTAATGGTTGGGGGATGTTTCTTGGGCACACTTTAGGCCCCTTAGTGCCAATTGGGCATCGTTTAAATGCCACGGCCTACCTGAGCATTGTTTCTGGACCATGTTCATCCCTTTATGACCACCATGTACCCATCCTCTGATGGCTACTTCCAGCAGGATAATGCACCGTGTCACAAAGTTCGAATCATTTCAAATAGGTTTCTTGAACATGACAATGAGTTCACTGTACTAAAATGGCCCCTACAGTCACCAGATCTCAATCCAATAGAGCATCTTTGGGATGTGGTGGAACAGGAGCTTCTTGCCCTGGATGTGCATCCCACAAATCTCCATCAACTGCAAGATGCTATCCTATCAATATGGGCCAACATTTCTAAAGAATGGTTTCAGCACCTTGTTGAATCAATGCCACGTAGAATTAAGGCAGTTCTGAAGGCGAAAGGGGGTCAGACACAGTATTAGTATAGTGTTCCTAATAATCCTTTAGGTGAGTGTATTTAGATATATAGCAGTTCAGTCCAGCTCTAAGAAAAATAAAACTTGACACTGAATACTCTACGCCAGATGCGTTTCGGACAGTGGCATAGAAAGCTCGCAGCTGGGTATTTAAAGTGTCTGCCCCCTCTCTCTCTACCTCATCCAGAGACGTATTTTTGGCTTTAAGCCAGTTATTAAACACATTAACTGCCCAAGCTGTTGTTTTTTGCCATTTTCTTCATGTTTTTCTCCCTCAAGTATGTCTAGCTGTTCTTCGCTAATCATTTTATGTCTTTTGTTGTTGCCAGCTGCCTTTGATGTCCGCTTCCGTTTATGTTGTTTTTCATCTTGACTATCTAATACTGCTGTCGCCCAGTTGTTGAACGTTTTATATTAAAATTTACTTTAGGAAAATCATCTGTCATGTTGTTCTTGTTAGTCCTGTAATTTCTGTTATTACAGTTAACTATGCGAAGTGACATGGAACTGTAATCAGATTCAAGCATTCAATGGACCTGTAGTATAAAAGTAATTAGCTAATGATGAACTAATCATTTACAAAACATGACTATGCGTTTATAGATGATTAATGAGTGATGTTGATATTTTTATCTTTGTTCTGTAGATTAAGTTATAAATCATTGAGTGATTAGATGATAAATAAATCATTAAGTGATTAGATGATGATGGACTAATCAATTACAAAACATGAATATACATTCACTAATGATTAAGTAATATGCAAACGATTTACAAATCTTTTATAAGTTATCTTCAAAAAATAGCATCATAAAATGACAGATCCTTAATGGTTAATAGTTACTAGTTAATATATTATTAATCACTTATAAATCATTGAAATGTCAACATTGTACTATTATCTCAATAAACATTATAAATCGTTTACAAAGCTTTCTGCAACCCCAATGTAAAGTGTAAACTACTCATCAGTTGTAAATATTTTACAAACTTTATGGTTCTCATCAGTTGTAAATATTATATGTGTAAAAAACGACCAAAAAAAAAAAAAAAAGAAGCTATGTTTTTTAAAATATAAATATATTTGATTATATTATTACAATTTGTAATAACAATATACATTTTTACTGGTCAGTGAAATTTGGGGTCAGTATTTTTTTTCTTTCTTTTTTTTTAATTTTTTCACAAAATCAATACTTTTATTCAGCAAGGATGTGTTAAATTGATAAAAAGTGATAATAAAAGTCTTCTTTAACTTTTTATTCAAATATATTATTAGAATATATATTATTTTAGAATTTTTTTTATTTTGAATAAATGCAGTTCTTTTTAAACTTTTTATATTCATCAAATATGTTGTATTAGACAGCAGAACTGTTTCCAACACTAAAAATATAATAAATCAGAATATTAGAATGATTTCTAAAATGAAATTACCATTGTGATAGATTGGATGTCACTACTTGTGACACTGCCAAAGAGGCATGGAGTAATGATGCTTTTGAAAAATTCAGTTGCTTTGCATCACAGGAATAAATTATCCTTTTACTAAGAAAGTATATTCAAATAGATTAAACTATGTATTTTGGGCCGGAAGTTGTAATAAAAGCCTTACTTTCACTAATATTACTGTATTTTTTTCTGTATTTTTAAGATCAAATAAATGCAGGCTTGATGAGCAGCACAGACAGGAAACTTAAATTTGAAAAAAAAACATTAAAAACAAGTTTAATGTTTGTGAAAAGAGAAATACAACCTTCCACATGATTACATACAATGCTTTAATGCTTTCCGTTTTGAATTGATTCGTTTAAAAGACATTTCAAGCTTTCTGTAGATATATTTCTCATGTATGTGAGACACTACAATTTGAAGTTATTTCATTATCAGGGAAAAATTCAAGTGATCGAGAGGGCGCCTCCCTGTCCTGCATGCGCATTAATAATTTTCGCACAAACACTTGAATATGAATAATCAGGGTGCGATTTGTTAAAAAGTTGTTCTGCATTGTCATTGGTTGGATTTAATAGTTTTTGGGAAATCACTTGAATCCCCCCCGGCAAATCGCAACCCTGTGAAAAATCGCACCCTGTGAATAATAATTCACATTTTGCATATGCATTACAAAGTAAATAATTTTTTACATGCAATTATCCAAAATAAAACCAAACAAGATTTGTAATAAAGATAAAATATGTAGACAAATAAGTATAAATGCTGCGTGTCGCACTCAGCATCACTCGCGCCATGCAAATCTTGCACTCTGATATTTTAAGGAATATGATACATACTTGCATTTAAATGCGGCTGCAATTTATTTATTTATTTATTTTTACTTTACTTAAATTATTTGAAAGCAAGTAAAGAAGGCTCCCTTTAAAATCACTGAAGTTGTCGATTAATGAAGCTCTTTTTTACATTGTGTGCATTTTGTTGATTATAATGAGAGAACTTGAGTTTAAACGTGAGGACGTTTTATTAATCAGTCCATTCTTTAGAGTTTCAATGATTTAGCTAAATCGTGCAGGTTTTATTTATTTGTTTCTTGTTTTAATTAGGTCTAAATAATGTGAGCAAAATTATACAGTGCCTCACTTTTTACTAAAATAATGGAAATAATTTATAAAACACGCAACATTTTCTTAATCAGTGTACAGACAAATATCTTTTTCCCAAGAAGTTATCTGTCAAAATAAAGGACAGGTAACGAATGACAAAGTAATGCATGACAAAAATGCATGTTGTTTTATTAATTCATATTATATAAATGAATGCACACCTATTAAATGTGTCAAATCTAAAATATGCTGTAATACTGTGTAGCTTAGAGAAAATATAAGCACAGGCTCATAGGCTTGACATTTATCCTGCTTGAATTCATTCTAAGAAATGCACACAACTTCAAGTAATAAACTTTCATCTGTGAATATTAAATATTTTAACTACAGTGTTTTTCTTTCATTTTCCCCTACTGCAGACGTCAAATGTAACACATTGGTGAGGCAAAGCTGACGGCTATTTGCGAAAATGTGCTTTGGTGCGCTTGTTTGATAACACTCAGCGGTCAAAAGCTGCAAATGCACTTTGCAGACGGGCGGTGGCGGCACTCGTGGTGGCAGAACGATCATTTTGGTTGGCCACCTACTGTACATGTAAAGGCTAGTTAACGGTAAATGTTGCTAATATAAATGCTAAAACCTTAAACAAAATGTCAAGGATAAAGTGTGGAGCTGGAAGTGAGGTTTTTAAGTAAAGCAGCCATGCACAGTAAGTATCTTTGCTTAACACTAAACATATTATATTTAATTAAACATACGTGAATAGGCATAATGGAGCTAATCATGTTTTTGGCGGCCACTGAAGTGCTGTGATTTAATACAAAACTGAATGAAAGGACTACAGACTTAAAGACATGTATAATTATATATATATATATTATAATTTTGAAAATCCCAGTCATAACACAGAATTGGGATGTAGTTTAAAAGTGCTGTAACAGTCATTCAGCCTTCAATGATGGAGAAATGGCAATATATTGCTTATGTTTGCAAATGTAAACATTTAGATCCTGGGTTGAACTTGTCAATTTTGTCCCAGAATCATACACATGTGTCTACTGACAAAGAACAAGAACAGGGGAGCAGAAAATGTAGAGGTAAAACTAAAATACAGCACTAACATTGTTGATTACAATTACAATACATAATTTAAATAAAATGCATAAATATAATAAGGTTATTAAAAATATGTACTACAAAATTAATTTTATTACACATTTTACATAGTTCATATAAATGAAAATAATATTAAAAGTATTTACACCACTCTAGAGAAAAACAAGATTTTTCACATAATTTTTTATAATTTGTCATGCATACATTTTATTCATATTGCATATTATGACTATTTTTTTTAAAAGCTATAGAAAATCATATAACACTCAACTATTTAACATACAACAACTTTTTACAAAATAGGCATTCATCATTGCTTATATAAAATTGCTTAAAGTTAATTTGAACTATTTACAGAGGCATGCAGTTGATAACTTGAGAGAGGCAGGGCAAAACTTGACTGTGGAGATCACAGAGCTGCAGCAAATCAATCCAGCCAACTACTTCAATAGAGTCAGGAAAGCAGGCACCTGAAAAATACCTAAACTCACTGAAGTTCAGAAGTTGACCAACAAAACCCTTAGTATTCAGGACAGCTGGTTCAAAAGCTTCCCATGGCTGGATTACTGCTCCAAACTTGAAGGAGTAGTGTGTTTTTTACTGCAGTAATGCCTTCTCCAAACAGACGTCTGCATTGGCCAAAAATGCAGAGCAAGCATTCGTCTCGCAAGGCTTCCATAACTGGAAACATGGTCCACAAGCCTTTGAGAAGCATACGAACAACAAAGCACACAACATTGCAGTTAGGGGTGTCGCGATATACCGGTATTGATGATAACTGTGATATTCAAATAATGAAATATTGACATCATGTTAATTTAGGGTGTGACGATAGAGGGTGTGGCAATAACCACAATATTTAAAATGAACAGGACACTTATGATAACACGAAACGCAAATAGCCTACTCCAGCGCCAGTACCTGGTTGACCTTCCCGGTGGTAGTATTGCACCTTAATGCTGACACTAGTCAATCAAGAAAAAGACGCAGCGCGTGGACGCGCTACTCAGAGAAAAAACATGTTCAAACAGTAAGTTTATTTATTTTACTTATTATATTGTTATATTACTTAGATTTATTATTTTATTATTTTTTAGTCCATTATTTTACTAGTCATGGAATGGTAAACAATATATTAACCTGCTAACATCAGTTTCCTGTGTTCATATATTTAAATAACGCGGTACTTATTAAAAGAATCACCCCTTTTTCTTTACTCATCTTAATTTTGTATTTGTAATAGTCCTGGCTAATATGTGTGTTGCGCTAGATTTCATTGTTCAAATCTATTAAACGATTAAAACTAATCTAAAAAAACTGAGTGACTACATTGCTACATTAAACTCTGTAAGTTGGTCGCAGTGCCATGCACTAAATGCCTCATCTGCAGCCGTTCTAGATGCACATTGCGCCGGCGCAACTATAGGTTAAAGAGATTAAAATACAGTTATGCAAGTTAACAGGTTAAAGTATCAGTTTTGATGTTAATATTTATTCCTTATTCCTTGTCTCTTGTTATTTCATAGGAAGTTTTAAAGAAGACCGAGAAAGCCAGAGTCTCAGGTCAGCTGTGACCTGAAGAAGAAGTGAAAATGCATGTGCCCTATGGGTAAAAAGTAAAACTAAATAAGGTAAATTAATTTGACTGATTCTCCCCAAGTTTCTATAGATATCGCAATATATCGATATCGTGAATTCTTTTGGCCACAATAACTGTGGTGTGAAAAATCTAATGTCGTGACAGCACTAAATAGAATATATAAATAACCTTAAAATAGCGCATGTTTAATGCATCAGATTTTTCTCATTTTTTATATTGTTTGTTTTGTTAATCTTATAATTCATAATAGTTCATCGTCTTCTTGTTATCAGTTAGTTAAGTTAAAGGGATACTACACCCCAAAATGAAAATTTTGTCATTAATCACTTGCACCCATGTCGTTCCAAACCCGTAAAAGCTTAATTCGTCTTCGGAACACAACTTAAGATATTTTGGATGAAAACCGGGAGGCTTGAGACTGTCCCATAGACTGCCAAGTAAAATACACTGTGAAGGTCCAGGAAAATTATGAAAGGCATCGTCAGAATAGTCTATCTGCCATCAGTGATTCAACCGTAACTTTATGAAGCGACGACAATACTTTTTGTACACGAAGAAAACAAAAATAATGACTTTATTCAAAAATTCCTCTCCTCTGTGTCTTTCCACATCACCGTAGTGGATGCACAGTTTTTCTTTCAAATCAAAGTGTAAATACTCGCAGAAAATGTATCTTTGTGGCGCGGCTGACACAGTATAGTGTATGCAGTTTGCGTTCAGCTCATATTCTCCAAAATGGTGGTGATACATTATTTATGCATTTGTAATTGCAGGTTAAATGCATTCATGTCTTGCATTAAACAATGTGTATGCATCTAAATGCCACTTCAGATGCAGCTTCTGTGTTTTCTCTGCATTGCAAAGATTAATTTGGCCAAAACTGATTGCATTTGCTTGGTACCAGCCCAAAAGTCTTCTAATTCACTGATTAAATGTAAGAATTTGACTCAAAAGATAATGGACACTTTTAGAAAAATGGCTTTATGAAGCCCATAAAATGTAAAAATCAGTTTAAACTTAATGGAAAAGATTATTTTCAGCTTTCCAGCGCTGGAGAGAACTCAAGGAGCGGGAAGGCCTGCGATCGGATGCCGAGGTTGCTTTGTTTCTTCTCGATAGGTGAGTAACATTGGTTTTGTTTTGTTTCACAGAACCAATCGTTGCCATGGTTGTGTACATAAAACTGACATCTTAAGTACTTTAATTTACAAATAACTTGTAATTGGTCAAGCTACAGTTTAAGAGAAGCTTCCCCAACACTGCTGAGACACACAAACCCAATGAAGAAAATACTATAAGTATATTTAAATTTTATTTAACAAGAGATTAAGATAAACAGCAAAACTTAAAAAATAAAAAAAGAGATGAAACAGGAAATATTTAAACAGATTGCAAATGATGAAGGTGAAAAGGAGAAGAGATCAACCAAGTTTGACACGAGTAATCAAATATCTGTTTTTGGTTGTGACATTTTTATGAAACCATCCAGTCTCCAAAAATGTAAGATACTAATTTACATTATTTTTTATTAAAATGTTATCAAGCTTGCCTAGTTATAAAAACTAAAAACAGGAATGAAAATTAACTTGACACTATGGTTAAATGAATGTTATTATCTTCAGATCTACAGATAGTAGCCTGCATTTATTTCTCATTGTAAACAGCTTTCATCTTGTCATTGATTCATCAGTTGTCCTGTCTGCATTTGTTCATTCTTTATTAAAAAGAAGATCTAGTTTTGCCAGACCTGCCTGGAGATAACTCAAAGTGTCTTTATTCGCTTCTTCAGTTTCAGCATTTCTCCTCATTTCCTCCAGCTCTTGGGCCCAGTTTTCTTTCCCAGCCTCCTTCACTCTGGGGATGAAGAAGTTGAGATGCTTAAGAGTGAAAGCCGAGTCTGGTTTTAATGCGATCTGAGACAGATGCTTTATGGTCCTGTAAGCATTGAACAGAAGAATTAAAATTTGGTCCTCAATCTCCTGCAGATCTTTGTCAAGTCTTTCCTTTATAACTGAAAACGTCTTGGAGTTCTTTTCAGCTTTTTCAAAATTTTTGATGAAGTTGTCAAATTCGACCTTTATGCTGGAGTTTTTGATGATGTATTTATGGTTTTCTTTGACGTGTTGGCTGTGATGACACTTCCCTGTGCACACAATGCAGAAGCCGTCTTTCATGACTTCACATTTGCTGGGATTAGAAGCCCACCAGCAGCCAAACTCATGACAGTTTTCCTCACAGACGGTGCAGGTCGTCGCCTTCCTGTGCTTCCACGATTCGCTCTCAATGAGCACTTTCAGTTTCACAGTCCTTTTTAAAGTTAAGGTAAAGTTTTTACACTCCTCAATCTTTTCCTTGTTTCGCACCATCACCTCCTGAATCTGAAGTTTTTCAGCCATTTTCTGCTCCATCTCTTGAACACGCAGTTTTAAGTTGCCCATAGATGCTTCTAATAGAATGCGCTCGATCAGGACATCTGAAGTCAGCTCTAAACTTCAACTGTTTGTTTCATTCATAGACTGAAGGAATTTCTTCATCTCTTCCACACTGTCTTCCCAGGCATCTCTTTGAGCACGAATGTAACGCTTCTCATTGTGACGGGTGTCAGCCTGCCGGTTGTTGAATAAGAAATAAACAGGTTGGTCGCTTTTGTCTCGTCTGCAGGGTATTTTAGCTTTATTAATGGCACCGAGGACGTTCTTGGGTGGTAAACCATCAGAGTGTGTGATTAAAAACATAATGTTGTTCACAATGTCTTTTCCAAACAAAGACAGTATTGAACTTATAATGTAATGCTGACGGTCTGAGAGACGATTCTTAGACGCTTGAATCACAAAACACACAGCGTCGACTTCACGTACTCCATCATTACTCTGAAACAGAGTGGCTAAATTTTCAGCAACTTCCAGATCTTTGTCCAGTCCTCTAGTGTCTCCGTAGCCTGGAGTGTCAATGATGGTGAGTGACATAGGACTGTTTGAATGAAAGACCTCATACATGGTGATTTCAGAGGTTTGTGATTCTGATTGATCTCTTGCTTCTTCTTCTGTGATTTCATACCAAATTTCATCTTCAAACTTCACACCAAGTAAATAGTTCACCATGG
This sequence comes from Cyprinus carpio, assembly GCF_018340385.1. Classification (NCBI taxonomy): domain Eukaryota; kingdom Metazoa; phylum Chordata; class Actinopteri; order Cypriniformes; family Cyprinidae; genus Cyprinus; species Cyprinus carpio. The sequence goes on from NC_056599.1 coordinate 86,388, forward strand.
TGTTGATGAGAGTCGTCTTGCCAGCGCCAGTTTCTCCCACCAGCAGAACAATTTTGTTTTGTTTACTGGTGTCTTTTATTCCATAAGTCCATTTTCTTACTTTCCCATTATCATCAATCACTCTTCTCATTGTATGTAGACGATATCGTTTTGGAAGACCTTCATGAATCAGAGTTGGTTTGTGTGGGGGAAGACTTGGCTTTCTGTAAAATAGAGGCAATTCAGCATGCCAGAAATTTTATGTAAAATGAGTTCAAACACAATCAAAATGCAGACTTTTTTTGTTATATGCATTTTTAACATGAATAATAATTGAAAAAAAAAAAAATATATATATATATATATATATATATATGTTTTACTCCAATTACAATTGATGTTTAAAACATTAATTTTTAGCTTAAGGCGAGACATGGCAGGCAAAAAAGTCATTTTTTGTGCAGACTGGTCGATTTTTTGATTTTTGTAAGTTCTTTAACAGGGATACAATAAAAATGACAAAAGTTCACAATTAAATGTTTGTTTTTAGGCATTTTTTCTCAAACCTCTGTTAGTTTTCCTTAACTTTGTCTGAAATTAGCCATTTTCAATCATGGTCTATGGTCGCATTTGAAAACAGAGAGTGTTTGGTATCACTGGAAAGCTCGTCCTCTATGGTGTAATGACAACCTGTCTATATTTAGTCATTTCTAATGTAGCTCACCAATAGGGAAAAATAAAGGCTGATCTAAACCAGGAGACATAATTTGATTGGCTGAAGTCAATTTCCCATGACCTGATTTGCTTGGCTAGCTGTCTGTATTTAGTACATCAGTGCAGTGAAGATGGGGGATGGGCAAAATTAGGTGTTAAGTGATTAAAGAATTAAAAAAAAATTGTAAGTTGTTATCTGTTGTTTGTTTATGGATTGTGGTTGGAGTGATTGGAATTTTTGATTTTTGATTTGGATTTTTGATTTTTATTTGAAATTCGATGAATATTCGAAAAAAAATTTTTTTTTTGATAGCCCTAGTGCTGGTTGCTGGTACAGGAAAGCAGAGGAAAATGGTGTGACACCAAAGAGTCACAATGAGCATAATAGCCTACTGCAGAGAATGCAACATGGGGGCACCCAAAATGTTAGTGAGTTCTTAAATTCTGTAATTTGGTCAAGGTGTCCCAAAACAATATTTGTTGGCAAATAGAAAGTGGAGGCAGCAGCCAGTATGGCTATTTCAACATTCAATAAAGGTGCTTCTGCCATGTTATCTGTAATGGACAGATTGTGGCTTGAAACCATAGTGGTCACAGTTAGTGCAACTGTGTGCAAGCTTTAGATAGTAAAAGCAGATTCTGTGACTTCTGCTTGTGCAAAACATAAAAGAAAGAGCTGTGACATAGACAAAAAGGTCAAAAGACACAAGCAAGAGCTTAAAGAAGGGCCAACATATAAGGCAGGCATGGCAGACTAAGTTGGGGCCTCTCCTCTCTCCTCTTACTCCTATCCTCTTTCTGCTACACTTCTCCTCGATTTGTCCTCCTCTCATTGTGTCTCTGTCTATAATGTAAATCACACAAAGAAGTAAATCACACACAGTCTATATATGTATTCATTTGGGTAGTATAGATTTGGGGGAAATGATATATGTTACTGTTGAAAATAAGTGTAATTTTTATTCTGTAAATATGAAATTATGCAATCAACATCTTTAGCAGCTGTTTTCTCAAAATTAGCTTTTTTTTTTCAACATTCTGAACCAAAAATGTCAACTTGTGTAGCACTTACCTAAGCCATACTTTCCATCTTCATTCTTAATTATATTCTGAAGATTATTACAGAAGGATTTATTATCACAATGTTTTTTACCTGATTTACATACCATTTTGGGATTAAAAAAAAATATGGCGATAATTGCATTTTAAAACGCATTTATAGTATTTTAGTATTTTTCATTAAAAAAAGATATCCAAAATCTGCTCTGTAAAAATTTGTAAAACTGGTATGTTATTAAAATGAAATAAAGATTACAAATGTAAATGTTAAAGTGTCTAGATTTTTTTTAAATATATGTAAATAAATGCATATGTAATGAGATATCATTTCAGTTGCATAACTAAACATGCTTTGTCAGAAAACTTGCGATGCAAAAAAAAAAAATTAATAATAATGTATTTAATTTATTGGTAAAGTTTCAAGTTAATATGTTTAGAAAAAAAAATCTGTATTCACCTGCAGTGTCTCGCTTTAAGTGCAGCATTTCATTGCACATTTTTAAAGGTTAAATACCTTTGAAATTGACACACTGATTTCATAAGGTGGCGCATGATTCTGAAAAATGATTGAGACATGACGCAATCGGCAGAGACATTTTTCTAATCCGTGGATAGAAAAACAATTCAATAGCAGCACAATGGAATGCAAAAAAAATAAAAAAAAATTCAAAAAACATTCTGTTTGAACTCACATTCACATTTCACTTCGTTTTCCCAGATGAAAAACAATGAGATATTAACTGGACTGAAAACTGCAAGATGTGTTTTTATTTTAACTTATTTTAACTTCACTGCCACAGTGTTTTTTTTTTTTTTTTTTTTATTTTTTAATGCACCCACATGAATGGGTGAAGGTGTGTGGGTGTTGTTGATTTAGCACATTTTTACATGTACATAGAAAAACGATGGAAAGGCAAAAACGTTCTGTGTGAATGGCCACTGCATAATCTAGCCCTCAATGCGTATCTTCATGACATGGGCTGGTACTACGATAGAACAATGTAAAGATCACAAAATTTATATTATAAACCTATATTATTATTAACAATAATATTAAAACCAATATACTGATGCTTTTTACTGTTGATTATTATATTTCCTTCTGTTCTGTTTCTTTGAGTTGTGACAAATACATGACATGAAAATAACATTCAATGTAAAAATCTGTTTCCTCCGGTGAGAGACCAATCTACTTCGAGTGTAAACTAAACATTCCAATGCACACTGGCATGCAATGATTGCATCCAGCTGCAGTTGATCACAGCGTGAGCATAAAAAGGCAGCAGTTGCAACGCATACCAGTTTTTTGCTTCGGAGCCGAGCAACATCATCATTCTGCATCTGCCAAGTTTTGTGTGAGAACGATGAGTTCAACATGCTCTAAGGGAGCTTCTGTGTTGGCGTACGAAGCTCCTGTGTCGAGTGAGTTGTGCACTTTAGGCTGCACTACCCACGTTGTCCTGGACATGGCCATCTCCCCATGTGCATTTCAGCACCTAAAAGAGCACTTCCCTAAAAGAGCATTCAAGGGGCATCTTTTAAAAGACAACGTTGCATCTTTGTAAAGATGGCGTTGCATCTTGCTTTAGACAATGTATCACCCATGCGTTTCTGGATGCGGCTATTACCTGATGCCGGTCACGAACGCTGCCTCACATGCCTGGGCATTAAGCACGCTGAGGTGGTGTTCATGGATGAGTCATGTTCTCATTGCGGGAAGATGATTATCTCGGAGTTGTGGGGCAGGCTCCGTTACCTTGAAAGGGGCTAAGCTCCATTGCCTCTGCCTTGATCTGGTTAGCCTGGAGTCCTTCAGGTGTTAGCATGCTTGTTTTTAGGGTTACAGTGGTGGCAAACCCTCCAGGGAACCAGCCCTTGAGGGACCATCGCTCCTCTTGAGCTCCGCAACCAGTTGAGCTGCAGAAGGAACGTGCTGGGCCACAAGGAGCTACAAGGAGCTTCAGATTCAGCTGGGATGCCACCCTCTTGGATGGTAGCAATTAGAGGCTGACATTTTTTCGGGAATCCCACGGGTCACGGGATTCCCGTGGGATTCCTGCAGGATGGGAGTCATCTTTGCTATTAATCACGGGATTTTGGACGGTACGGATAAAATGGTTAACGGGAGCAGACGGGAGCGGGAATCAACCAATAGCAAAGATGACAAAAAAAGAAAAAAAGTAAATGCCACCATTTTGTAGTTTCCTTTTAATACGCCTACAATGTAACGCAATTAAAAAATAACTACACGACCCAGCCGTCCCAGAAACATCAGTGCTTTTTGTCACGGCTTCCCGCCGGAATTCAAAGAGCTGATGGAGGGAGCTAACAGCCGCGGAGAAGTCGATGTGGCAAAAAATGATTTTACAGCGCAAAGTCAGAAGTAATGACATGAAATGTAGATGCACTTTTGTTCCTACACAGCAACATATAACTAAGATGGACTCATTATGCAAGAGCATAATTGATGAAAATCGTTAACATGTAATTAAAAAAAACTATAAATGTAAACTATAAATGTATTGTTTCTCAACAATAAATGAGTAAAATGCCAGCTTTATGTGCTGTTTGGGTTTATAAACTATTGTAGACATGGTGTGAACTATGTACTGTTTTTCTTTTATTTGCTGTCTTCCATTTTCTGTAGAAAAAAAATCTCGCACAGGGGCTCAGCAGCTGGTCTAAAACAGGATGGAGAGCAGATTAAATCAAATTCGATGTATTAACTAAACACTAATTGAGAAAAAAAATAGAGCGGGGGAGCGGTACAGGAGCGGGAGTCAGTTAAACAGGAGCGGGATGGGAGTGGGAGTCAATTTACCAGGAGCGGGATGGGATGGGATTATTTTTTAAACTTTGGTCTGGGAGTGGGACGGGACAAGATTTCTTTCTATGGGAGTGGGATGGGACAGGAGTGAAAATCCACTCCCGTGTCATCCTCTATTAGAGGTGCTTTAGATTGATCTGGGATTGATGGCTCTTGGTTGCTGGACCGCCAAGAGGGTTAGGCTTGAATGGAATGCTCCTCCGTGTCCCAAGCCTTCGAAGCTGCCTGAGGATCTTACTGGGTCGTCGAGGGGGTTATTTTACTGCCAGATGCTTGAGGATCTGCTCCTCCTCCCTCACCTCCCTCGACGGTGGTGCAGTTAGGAGGTAAACAGGGTCCCCTTTGTGGAGCGGTCATTTGCAATGCAGTTGTGTCCTAATACCACCTCCACCTGGTGGGGCAAATTGTGCCTCCCCTCCCAGGCCTGTGGGTACTTGTCTGGTATGTGCGGTGATGCTTATGCAGCAAGTGGAGAAGCTGTCTCCACCTTACACGTTATGGTGTTACTGCAGGTTTGCTAAATCACTGAGGGACCTGCACAAGGGTGGTTATGATCCGGAAGTTCTGAAAAAGCTCCAAACCTTAGCTGACCTCACGCTCAGAGTGACGAAGGTCACAGCAAGTTCTCTGGGTCGTGCGATGTCCACACTTGTGGTCCAGGAGTGCAAACTCTGGCTGTGTCTGGTCGACATGAGGGACGCAGACAAAGTTTGGTTCCTCAAGGTCCCTGTGTCCCAGACCAGCCTCTTTGGCAATGCAGGCCCCGGCTACATGCACAAAGTTCTTGCTACCCCCTTCAGGGATCAGGTAGTGAGCCTGCAAGCGCTGCCCCCGGATGAGGCAGACCCAGCCCTAACTTTGCTTTGTTCCTTCCTCGCCTTGAGATGGTACGTGGACCGAACACAAAGCTTTAGTACCTCAGAACACCGGCAGACGGGGAATGCCATCTACAAGCAGAGGATGGCCCACTGGATAGTGGATGCCATCACCATGGCTTATAAAGGCATAGTGTTCTTATTATGAAGGCTTAGTACTAGGAGTGTTGGACCCTGCTGGGCACTGGCTCGTGGCGCCTCACTGACAGATATTTGTAGAGCTGTGGGCTGGGCAACGCCCAACATGTTCACTAGATTCTATAGCCTTTGTATTGACCTCAAATGGGTAGAAGCACTGAGAGGCCCCGGTTAGTGTCGGCTTGATAAAACTGCTCCAGCGAGAGCTGTAGATTCTGTTGAGCTCCTCCATCACCCTTGGCAGAAAGATGTGGCAGAGCATCTGGCACCAGGCCCTCACTTGATAAATCCATGAGAGCTGGTTGAGGGCTGGGTACCATATGTAGTGACCTGAGTGGATCCCATATGTGTAAATTCCATGGTATAGCTCAAAGCCTGTTTCCCCCCACCAGACTTAACTGCCATTTTTCAAGAGGGTTACAGTCACCTCTAAATCTTCCATAAGCACCTAAACGGTTTTCCATATGTGTAAGTGCTTCCGAAATCTCCTTCAGGAAAGATGGGGCTTCTGCAACATTCCTCTTCCAAGTGGAACGGGCACGTTTTCCCAGTGTTATCCAATCTCACTGAATGGGTAGTGCTACGACAACAGTGAATGGTCTTCTTGCTGTTAGCCCCAGCCTACACCAAAAAAGGCAGAGGAGGCTCACACAAGATATTGGAAGGGGCAGCATCCATGGCACTTTGGTAGGGATCTCAATTTGTCAGTCACCGACATGACTTGGAGTGACCGACTGAAAGGGAAAGTCTCGGTTACGTATGTAACCCTCGTTCCCTGAAGTAGGGAAGGGAGATGTCATGTCCCGTCGCCACAGCTGCTGTACCACGACTCAGTGGCCGGGTTACCGACTCGGCTCCTCAGTGAAAACCTGGCTTGCGTTGCACCTGCTGCATTTTTACGCTCACGCTGTGATCAGCGGCAATAAACGCATGCCAATGTGCATTAGCACATTTAGTTTACACTCGAAGTAGACTGGTCTCTTGAAGCGAGATCCCTATTCGTCAGTCACCGATATGACAACTCAGTTCCCTCCTTCACTGATATGACAACTCAGTTCCCTCCTTCAGGGAATGAGGGTTACATACGTAACCACAGAGTATCACAAAATTGAATACAGAGAAACATAGGAATTAATTACCTTCAGTTTGATTTTTTTTAAAGTAAATAGTTCACCTTCTCCAAAAACATGTGAATAACTCACCTGGAATTCATGGTGATCGTAGGAGTAAATATGTCCACTTTACCGTTACCGTCCCTCTCCAGCCTGCTTTGAACAAAATCATTAATAACTTTCTTTAGAATACAGAATAGATGTTTGTAAATGTTTTATATAAAAACAAGCACTTAAAAAATAAATTACATGATCTATATTAGGGATATTAATCCCCATCAAAATAATATAAGAGACACTTCATTAAACATAGTTAAATAAATATTCCTTCACACCCGCCACTGTGTCGGGTGTCTAGATGGACAATCAGCTGTAACATATAGGGACCCCTTAAATATGCTGGGGTTGTTATAATGCAGAAAATGAACATGGATATTTTATTTTTGTTTATTTCTAAATGTGATGCAAATACATGTATAAGCAGGGTATAAATTGGGCCGGGGTTTGAACCCCAGCACATAAACTCCAGGGCTTGACATTAACGCATCATTAACGTCATTAACTAACTTGATTAAAACATCAATAACCAAAAATAACTAGGCAATCACCAAAATGCAAGAATCATTCTGTTTTTATTACATTTAGAGTAAGTGGTGTATAGTGGATATAGCTACTGTATATAATGCCTATAAAGTTGTGCTGCTGAGGCGAGGCTCACACAGCCTCTCCAGGAGAAATTTTTGTTTGAACGAATCGCTTGAATGAACAACTCAATGACTCACTTATTAAACACAATTTATTCAAATTGATAACGTATAGATAACAATAATAACAACACTATTATTATTGAATTTATAGATTAAATGTAAGAATTTGAAATGAAAGATGAAGTATAATGAAGTTGAGAGAAAATGCCCTCTAAATGAAAAAAAAAACCTTGCAGATTTGTCACAGCTGATCAAAAACTGATGAAAATATTGCTTCAGAATAAATCATATTTGCAAAAAACAAAAACATTACATATATATATATATATATATATAATATATATATTATAATATATATATAAAAATATTGCTTCAGAATAAATCATATTTGCAAAAAACAAAAACATTATATATATATAAACTAACACGTCTTTTTTTTTATTTTATTTTTCTATTCTCTTTTTTCTTTTTATTTATTATATTATTTAAAAAAAACGCTTGCTATGTGTACTGCATCAAACTAGCTGAGACTTGTTATTAGCACTTGTATATCATTGCTCTTTTGTTGATTTTGATTGCTTCCATTGTCCTCATTTTTTGTAAGTTGCTTTGGATAAAAGCGTCTGCTAATATGTGTACTGCATCAAACTATATATATATATATAAATGTATATATATATATATATATATATATATATATATAGAGAGAGAGAGAGAGAGAGATGTACAAATGACTGCCGACTCCAGGGGGGCAACCAACAGTGGCGGAGCAGGTGGTGGAGGAGCCCAAGGCAGAGACAGAAAGCTGATAGGCCAGCACAATGGGGATGATCCGGAGGTCCTAGGCGGAGCAGATGGCGCCGGCGACCGACTCGAAGGTGTGGATCCGGGAGGCCGTGGTGGAACCAGAGCGACAGGGGACTAAGGAGAGGGGATGAAGGAGCCTGACGGAGCCAGAGGGACGAGGCAAAGCTGGAACAGTGGAGTCCCGAGGCGCAGGATAGTCGATGACAGATGAGAATACTTTTTGTAGACAAAGAAAACAAAAATAACAACTTTATTCAACAATTCCTTTCCTCTGTGCCTACTGCTCAGATTTGCCAAAATGGCGCTACACTGATTTGGAGAGACAAAGAGGAGAGGAATTGTTGAATAAAGTCATTATTTTTGATTTCTTCATGTACAAAAAGTATTCTCATCGCTTCATAACATTACGGTTGAATCATTGATGGCAGATGGACTATTCTGACAATGTTACTTGGCGTCTATGGGACAGTCTCAAGCCTCCAGGTTTTCATCCAAAATATCTTAAATTGTGTTCCGAAGATGAACAAAGCTTTTACGGGTTTGAAACGACATGTGAGTAAGTGATTAATTATTTAATTAATTAATTTTCATTTCGGGGTGGAGTATCCCTTTAATGATCCAACAGGGAGACACAGAGCACAAGGATGACATTCAACACCCGACAAGGAAACATGAGGCAGACTACACATTTATACTAAACTTAATCAGGGACAGACAGATGCGGGGAATCAACTAATAATGAGACAACAGGAACAGGAACATGACCAAATAGGGGAGCACTGAAACAGAAACAGGCAAAACAGGGTCCATAACCATGACTGCTACACTGCCCCATTATAAAGAATGGAACATAAAAGAAGATAATTTGAGAAACATGTCAGTATTTTTTGTTCATGCAATGAAAGTCACTAGTGACCAAAACAGCTTTGTTACCAACAGTATTCAAAAAACCTTATATTACGTTGTGCAAAAGAAAGCAAGTCATTCAGGTTTGAAACAACATGAGGGCGAGTAAATGACAGAATTTATGAACTATCCCTTTAATGTTCATTTATTTATTAATAAATTAAATGATATACTTAAGAAGAAACTAAAACTACCAGCAGGTGGACGTAAATGTCTTTATGAGTCAATTCATTAAAATGGTTAATTCATTCAGGAATGACGTAAACGGCTCTCCAATGGGCCTTTGAATCATTGATTCACCCGATTTGTTTAAAACATGGATTCATTTAGAAAATAAACACCACTGTGTTGCTCGGAGACACACATTTTTGCTTTGGCTTCCTATGTAATATTTCCGTTGGCAAAACTGAACAAAATCACACAGTATTGTGTTTATAACACAATATTAACTTGTAATTTACTGAACTGCTATATAAAGTCACACTTGTGTTCTTCATGACAAAAAAAGCACTCCTGTGATATTGCTTATCATATACTATAAATATGAGAAAAATTATCATACAGGGGCATTTTTTTCTCCCCAATATTTTTGTTTTTTTGGGATAAATGCATGGGTTTTTTTGTGTGTATAAAAGTTGTCAACAGTCAACTGTATGAAATGTTAGATGACTTACAGGTCTGGGGCAGGGCCAGTTCATTAACTGCGTTAAAATATTTGAATTGTGTTATATTTTTATATAACTAATTAATTAAGTTAACACTTTAAAATGACAGATTTTTTTTTTTATATTTATTTAAGTTATTAATTTGAAATGACTGTTATATACATATATAATACATATTGTTTCAAAGCAGCTTCTGTTTGTTTTGATTGATTCTATTGTCCTCATTTGTAAGTTGCTTTAGATAAAAGCGTTTTGTTAATTGACAAATTTTTTGTGTAATTTTTTATTAGTTGGAAGTTTTTTTTGATTGCTTTTGTTGTCCTCATTTGTAAGTTGCTTTAGATATGAGCATTGAAGGAGCTTCTTCTTATATGATGATACTGTCTGAGCTATATAATAAAAAGACACTAGTATAAATATAGCATGACGGGGCGTTCACACCAGATGCGACTTGCGCGAATAAATAGCGTTATTCGCGCCTAGTTGGATGCTTGAACATTTTGAGTTTACTCGCTTCATTCGCGTGTGAAACTCACTTCACAACAGATGCGAATTCGCGTCATGGGAAGGGCTTCTGCCAGTTGAGTGCACGCAGCATTGTGATTTCAACCACCATTTATTCAGATCATTTTCAAAATATTACTGTTATCATGTCGTGAAATGTAGTTTTAAAAGTATTTCAGGCGAGAATGTAGTTGTTTTAAACTCAAATATGCAGTTTATTTATAAAGAGACCGCCTAATTAAAAATGTGTTTTGCCGATTTCGGAGACGATCAGCTCCACGCAATCAGCGGGAGTGCTCATGTTACCGATGAGAGCAGTCTCGACTCGGCTAGTCTTTCTGACATTTGCCGCTGGCTCTGATGTCTCTTTTGTGGTTAAACATAAAATATTATTCCTCCATTGTTGTTTTGGATTTTGCCTCCGCTTGCTACGTCGTAATCACGTCACTACTAGAGCAAACTCCTGATTGGTTAACGCAGCACGAATTTTCATAGTTCCGATTTTTCAACTCACACTGTGTCATTCGCACCGCAGGATGTCTATCGCGTCTTTGCATTGACTTAACATGTAAATCACTCGCGCTTAACGCTTCATTTGCATCTGGTGTGAACGCACCATAAAAGTTGTGGAAACTGAAAACTATTCAGCTTTGCTTGCTTAATAAACAAACTCCAGCTGGTCCAAAATGCAGTGGCAGCTAGAGTTCTTAACAGAACAAGGACGTATGACCATACTCCCTATAACACATTTTTTAAATTCTTGATAATTACATATAAAAACCCCGAATGGGCTTATTTTCTCATCTGTACTTCAGCAAGCTAGAATTGCATCATAGTCCTTCACTTCCACTGTGATCTCAAAACTCAAGCCATTTGATAATACCCAGAACATGAACTTGAATCACTGCTTTGTATTTAGCAAATACATTCTTTATAAGCTTTCCATTGAACACATCTATAGTCTATGCTTGAGGTTTAGATCTTGAGAATGATATATTGTTTGTCAAGATTAATTATGTCCCTTTTCATTTAATCTATAAACATTGACACATGCAAACAAAGAGCGTTCAGTGCGCTGGCATTCAGGTGCAGGTTAACAGGTTAATGAAAAGTCATACTTTGGTTAAAATTTTTCGATGGGTAGTGTAAAACAACACCCTTTTTAACTCTGTTCACAGCGACCCGTTTCGGTGCAGGTTCTTTTAAATGCTAATGAGCTCTGCTCACTCTGCCCCTCTCTTCCCTGGTAGTGATGGGAAGTCCGGTTCTTTTCCGCGAACCGGTTCTTTCGGACCGTTCATTTCAATGAACCAGTTCAAAAAACGGTTCATTGGTTCTTTTATGCTGTAACATGATATCATTACGTAATCACGAATGACGTCATTAAGTCTATCGTCCCAGGCCGGGATGAAAATACACATTCAAATATATAAAATCAGTAATCATAACTTCAGTCAGTTAAAACATCATAATCATGATCTGAAAAGTTTACAATTAAGTTTTGCAACTAAGCACCCAAATACAGTAACAGGCAGTGATGTGCATACTAGGATTTAAGTCTTTAAGATATAAAGTATATAAATTAGTCGTCATCAGCCCAGAAACCATAGTCCACTTACTATACATAATCCATTGCAATCTATTTGTTATTAAATAAATTTACATTTCACCAGATTACCCTTCATTCAAGTCTTCGGTTTACCCGTGCTCAGAATCAGTTGTCCAAAAGAACCAGTTCGGTTCAGACGTGCTCTGTCAGTCATAGTAGGCAATCTGTTCGGTAGGTTCACACTGAATCACACATGCACAGTATCATCAGCTCTCAACGGCTTTCATCGGTTCTCAAATCGGACGTGTCTGAAAGAAATGGTTCTCGGTTCAGTGTACTGGTGATCCGAAAACTGATGCAACTGGTTGTTGACTCGAGAACGAGAACTGCTCTAACCAGCATGCTGCAGTTCAGTAAACCATCAGCTGCTCTACTCATGTTCATGTTCTATTTACTATACAAACTCAATTTGTGAATGTATCATCATTAACTATAATTACAGTACAGGTATTTCATAAATCATCCCTTATTCCTGTTAAGCCTAAATTGTTGTCCAACTTCCCTTACAAACCCCTTTGGCCTATAATCTAACATAAATTTCAACTGAACAAAGTATACAGATTAGATACATTAATTTAAGAAAAAAAAAAAGTAAAATAAAATATATTTATATTATTGTCACACCCCTGGACTCATTATGTTGTGTTTTCCATTCCCCATGTTCTCTGTGACTCAGTTTCTGTCTCCTGTGTTTGGTTAATTGATTAGTTCCCAGGTGTGTCTTCTTAGTTCCCTCATTAGCCTGTCTTTAAAACCCATGTCCTTTCAGTCTGTGTTTGTCGGGTCTACCAGTTACATACGTGTGTCTTCCTCCTGTGTTCCATGTTGGATTTACCCCTGTGTTGGATTAATAAAGTTATAATAAAGACTCTCTCGATTACTCTAGACTCCGTGTGGATAACATGCTTTTTAATGTTTACTGTAACGCTAGCCAAAGGATGCCAGGAAATGTGTTGAATATTTTGTAGCACGTTAAACTGAAATACATTCATTGCACAATTAACATATTAATTTTTGCAGTCCTAAAATTAATTTTACTCTCTTTTTTTTTTTTGCCTTTTTATTTAGATAGAACAGTAGGTCAACAGGAAGTAAAGTGGATGAAAGAGAGGGGGGTGGGATCGGGAAAGGTCCGCAAGCCGAGATGCGAACTCAGGATGCCCAAGCACAATGGTGCTACATGTCGGCGTTCTTCCCACGAGGCCATCAGCGCTGATAAATTAATATTACTTTTAAATGCCCGTGTAATGTATTTTGCTAATTTTTACTGTAATTAAATTCATTTTTACAATTTCTAAATGCATTTTGTATTTTCTTTTTCACAAACTGAATATAATCAAATAGTTTTATGTTTTTTGTTAAAAAACACAAACAAATCTGAAAAGAGTACCTTGTGTACTGAGGACTAGATTTAAAAAGTTGAACGCTAACTACTGCCCACACAGTCATCTGAAGCTGCTGCATTTGTCAAGTCTACACATGCTCTTTGGCTTTCCTGGAAAAATGCAGTAGGCTCAGTAACGTCTGTTTTTTTATCACACATAGTGTGTATACAAAATGACAACATGTATCAGTCTCCTTATATCATCAGAATCAGAAGTGTTATTATTTTACCCAATCAGAAGTATTATCCAAAATATTTCACTGGCCATAGACTTTTAATGATGAGAGTCAGCATGAAAGACATGTACAATGTTTTTGGTGCCTTTCTCATGTTTAGCAGTGTAAATGGCAGCTATATGAAAAAGTATGTCTGAAAGTCTGAAGCCATTTTAAAATCCTAAAGTCTGAAAAAAGTTTGAAAGCAGATTGATAAATAGATGATGGCTCATTTGAATATTCTGTCAATGGCATGCCATTTTAAGGAAAACTCCAAGTCCAATCAGTTACAAAAGATATAGCACAACAAGTCTGAAGGTCTGGGCCAAGTTTGGTGGTTCTAGCTTTAAAGCTCTAGGACTTATGTTTAATATTATTGTGTAGAATGTGCCAGTGTAAATTAAACTCACCTGTAATCTGTAACTGCTTTCGGATTGAACCTCACTGAAGACTTCAATGCTTTTTTGCCTGCAACAAAATAATTATTTGCTTTCTAAAAATTATTTATTTATATATATATATATATTTTTTTGGACTAAACACTTTTTAAAAACTCCTTCTTGTTATATTATATAATCAACCAATATATTTAATTTTCAACATTTACAAATTTTTCAAGACAATTTCAGCATAAATACGAATATTCCTACACACCTGGAGTCACTGAAGAGTGTCTGGCTGAATAACAGTCAGCTTTGAGGTAAATACTGCTCTGTTTACTGTTGAATTAAGTCCCTCCCAACCAAACATGTCTTAACTAATATGTGAATTTGCTAGGGACAACATATCTTGTGCATGCTTTCAGAAATGTGTATTCCACACTAACTCAGCATTTAAATATACTACAAATAAAATAACTGTTATATAAAAATCAATAAATGTCCCCTCTCACCAAACATACACACTGACAAATCACAAAATATCACCTGGATCCAGGACAGACATGTTCTCATCAGCCATTTTGTATTATGGAAACATGGTTACATCACAGCAAGACTTGTTTAATATTTAAAGCCAATAAAAATAATAATGTTTGAAGACACAACTTGAACAATGCTTGAACGTGATTCTTCCAACAAATAAGAAATACAACTGCATGTGTGCAACACACATCAACTCTTCACCTCAAGTAAACGTTTATATTTTTTGCCTTTATTTTAAGGACATTAGACAGAAAGGAATAGGCATATGACCACATTCAAGCCGGGGTCCTCTTGAGCCAACACCACTTGCATGAGCATGGACATTGTGCCACAGCTCTGATCATTAGTAAGTTTTCAGTGAGACCAATTGAGAATAAATTGTACAGACAAATTTTGTGGTGTTCTATGTTTTTGGATCTAATTTTAATATAAGTTTTCATACACAGTTTTAGTGATGCCAATCCTGTCTGTCACAGGACAGTTTCATTTAAAACTCAGTTTTTCCAAAGGGTTTAATTGCTGCATTCTCCTTTTGTGGGGCAGAGTTACAGCACTGTTACAAAGAGTTTTTTGATGCTGAGTAATTACATTGTGTGACAGCTGTTTAGTTTCTCTTCTCCTATATCACGTGTTTTATAGGAATCAAATCTTGGGTGTTTTGTTTGGGCGACACACCTGTGAAGGGTACAGTAGCTCCCGGCTGATGGTGGCATAGCTGTACTGAATGCATTGGTGAAGGTGTGGCACTAATGGGGGAATAATACAATAATTCCCAGTGTCTTTTAACATGTGGCTGGATGCATCAATAGGTATTTGATGACATAGAAACTCAAATAAATCCTAACAAAAGAATTCAACAGTGGTGAGTCAACAGTTATGTAAAGTATTGATTTGTAAAGCACTCTGGCTGGCTTTTAAAATGTGTTATAGAAATAAATGTGATTGAACAACATAATCCACTATAAATACAAAGACATGCCTATCAAACTCAAAATCATTATTATTATTATTTATTTATTTAGCTGAAAAAGGTTGACTTAGAATTATAAAATTAGATTTGTTTTTAAACATTTCAACTTGTCTTGCGTTCAAGAACAACAGAAGCAAACAATGTTTACATTATATTTTTAAAGGTAATAATTGTAAAATATTGAAATATTGTTCTTAATGTTTCCTATTTGTTTGTTAAAGAAAAAAACAAAACAAATCTCAATTTCAATGTTTTCTATTGCATATTTCTAAAGCCTTATTCGCACGGGATTAGTATTATCTGGGGACCTTGTGTGATGTTGAAATTACCCCCACATCTGAATTTCATGTGGTGCATTCGAAGCAAAGTCTGTGATTTTACTAAAATTTACTGACTTATCTCCTGGATACCCAGATGTCAAGGCTTTGAGAGTACCATTCTATGGTCTGGTTAGATGGATTTTAAAAAAAGAAAGCAATATAGTCTCGTGCGCTGTGTCCTTTACATTTCTCCAGGTTTAAATAATATTTGTTATTTGTAATACATTAACCTCAAAAGCTTTTCAGCTTTCTCTTTCTGCAAATTGTATGGTGTAGTGATATGACAGCACCCAAAATACTATCAAACACTACAACGCAGCTCCATTCTTCACGAAAGATGGATAAAAAGGTGCACAGGAAACAAAAACCTTGAAAAATGAAATACGACCTACCAAATCCAGGCCAAATCACAGAGATGGTGATATGCACGGGGCTAATATTATCACAGCACCTCGGTGTTCGGTGAAAAATGGTAGGTCATATGCGGGGGAATTTTTACTTTACAAATTACAGACATGGCCGATTCGCATGAGATTTCAGGTAATACTAATCCCGTGCGAACAGGGCTTTAGTTACATAATTGTTTCCATCTACCCATTACCTACTGATTAGATTATCAATCAGTTATTGTTTTAAGTTGTTATATTTAACTAGCTGTAATGAAACATTTTCTGATGCTTTACTAGGGCACATCCTCAGTGATGTTGACCCAAGGTCATCGGGTGTTTTGGGTCTCTGGAACATCAGACACCTTTTCTTGGGCGACCCAGCTAAGGTTGATCAAGCCTCAGTTTGTGCCCTAGCAGCACTCTCCCACAGATCTGCTCTCTTGATCCAAATCCATCTGGAGGCTTTCTCTGCTGCCTCTATGCTGTTACTGATGGCCCTCCTCTTCTTTTAACCTGTGATGCCGAATACAGTAAAAGCCATACAGAGAGACTGTCCTGCAAAGCCTCTGCACCCTACCTCCACAGGTAAGCACATTGCCTTCCATTCTTGTGCATGGCAGTCGCTGACAATGACCTCATATTTCTCTCTTTTCTGCTAATTGGCTCATAGCATTTTCATCTCAAAATAAAGAGTAAGACTAAATCAAAAATGCCTGTCAAAATTAACAGTTTTGGACATGGTGACACACGACCCTTTCACAATATTTTGCTTAACAGATCAAATTTTAGTAGTTTGAGTCTTGCATAGTTTGTCTAGTTTTAGTCAACGAAAAGTCAATGCATTTTTGTCAACTTTTAATCATTACTTTTAGTCAAACTGCAGTTAATTTTGGTAGCTATTTTATATGTAGTCTTCAAACAAATATAGTCATTAATTCTTCTCTCTTTAAACCAAATCAGTTAAGCTTATGAGAAATCTGAATTTGGAAAAACTGGAATAAATTATGACAATTTTCATTTTTGGGTAGAGATACATTTTTTTCAGATACAGTAAGTTGACTTAAAGGTGCCATGTGTAAAAATTGAGGTAAAAATATCCAAAAAATGACCTACACGCATCAAAAGAATGAGAAGAAATAAGGGCGATGATGTCATTTAAAAAAATGTCAAGTTATAGTGCTGCAGAGATATCAACCTTAATTAGCATTAGCATTACTAGCCACGGCCCGACAGGTGTCGTAATACCAGTTTCGGCCATGGGAGGCGGTATGCGGGCAACATAACCACCAGTCAACCTGCAATACACGAATAACTCGCACGGCTTGTGGGCGTACTTGAAGCTGATGTCAAGCAACCGCGCTCGGAATCACAAATCAAATCCGATAAGAAAAGGAGCCGAAACAGAGTAAACATCGGCACTGCTTTCCATCGCTGGAGACAACTGATGGACTTGAAAGAAATGAGGTTCGACTCCGAACTTGCAACATTTCTTTTGGATTGGTAAGTAAGATGCTGTTAGTATTTCGCTAGAAGTTTGTTTTATATGTTTGCGTATTTTTTTTCGGGAAGGTTATAACATAGAAATGTATCGAAGGCTGTTCGATAAACGTGCTAATGTTAGCGATGGCTAACCGTAGCTGCGTTTGATAGTAAGCTAGCTATAACTTACCCACAGATCCGATCAGGTTTTCACCTGTTATCTACCAAAGCCCGTCCCTACCAAGCTGATGCTAAAATGTAACATTACCTAAGAAGCTTGAAATGTCTTCGATGATAATGAACCCGAGAGAGAGAGAGAGAGAGAGAGAGAGAGAGAGAGAGCGCCCCGGCCGCGCGCTCACTCACTATATTCAGAGCGGTCAAGTTTTTGAAAGCGTGTTAAAAGAGTCAATTGCGTGTGTCTCACGGTGAATGCTTGAGAGTTGGCAGCTCTGGTTACGTTGGTTGGCGCTAGCTTGGTCAACATCAGCTGTCTGATGTTGACCAATGATGTTGACAGAATGCTGTCTGTCAAATTAATTTAATTCAAATAATGTGTATATACAACTCAAAATGTAATATGAACAAAACGAATATGAACATATTCACTGGTAAAAGGTGAAGGGGAGTAGCTTGAAGATGTCATGTTTCAAAATCACTTGACATCACCCAACCTTCCTCTGGAGGCAAAACGTCCTTTAGGCTTCGGCTATGGCTCTAGGGTTGTTGTGAAGATAGGGGCGGAGCATAGAGACTATGCCGTTTCTCGTTTGTTACTCTAGAGTAGACCAATTCACTTTATTGAGGCATACTGCCCCCATCTGGTATGGAATGTGGAGTATGACTAGATTTTTTTGCCAGACATTACACATGGCTCCTTTAAAATGTATACATTTATTTACACACATATGTATTTAATTAGGAATGCGTAATGCTGTCCATTTAGACAGAAGGCATGCATGCAATACTGACACACATACAGTTTTCACCCACCTGTTTAATAACAGACTGTATTTATGTGAGATACTCTACACCAGTGGTTTTCAAACCAGTCCTGCAAGCACCCCCGACACTGCACAGTTTCTGTTGCCCTCATCTATCACACCTGATTCAACTCATCAGCTCATTAGTAGGAACTGCAAGACCTGAAATGGGTGTGTCAGATATAGGGAGACATACAAAATGTGAGGTGCTAGGGGTGCTTGCAGGTCCGGTTTGAAAACCACTGCTCTACACGAACTGTAGAAGTGGAACGTGAGAGAGAGCACTTCTATCAGCATAGATTCCTTCTATCCCACCTTCACTAACTTTAAGTTAATCGACAGTAGGGCTGCACGATTAATCGCATCCATTTGTCATGCGTGTCTCATCAGTAAAGCCGGTTCCGTAATTAGCGGTAAATGTCTGTCACCTGTTTTCAAACGGGAGCGGCAGTTAATACACAGAGCCGTACTTCACTGACAAGCTACGCAATATTCTGTTCATAATTGAGATTAATCGCATTCGATTATGAACACGATATTGCGTAGCTTGTCAGTGAACTACGGCTCTGTGTATGAACTCCCGGTGCATTTGAAAACAGGTCACGGATATTTACCGCTAATCACGGAACCAGCTTTACTGATGAGACACGCATGACAAATGCATGCGATTAATCGTGCAGCCCTAATCGACAGCGAATTGTGACTCCATGGTAAAATGGGCCGTCTGGTCACCCTATCCATAACCCTCCAGCTGAGGGCATTGTTTCAGATTGCTAGTTCACGTTTTGCTAGCCTATCTGTCCACTGCGGCTGCCAGACTGAGACTAGATATGCGAACGCCTCTTATTAAGACAGTTAACTTAGCCTATAGGATGGATTCTGAATGTCCAGTAGTCCTCAAATAACATTCTAGTCCTGTCCTGTCTTGTTAACGAAGAACGTGGCATAAATTTCGTCATAGTTTTTATCATCAGATATTAGTTTTAGCATGTCAATATCTCGTCTTAGTCACAGGAAAAATGATCGTTAATGAGTATTTTTCGTCATTGTCTTCATTGACAAAATTAACACTGGTCCCAAAGACTCAAAATAATAAAACAAAATGATGCACTCCACTGTGCTGAGCGGGAGCGCTTCTCCGCTCTCTTCTCGTGCTATCGGAAGCTTTCTATTTCACACTTATAAATTTGTGATTAAGAGCTCGTTGCACTCAAGTGATTTGTTGTTGGAAAGAATAAATTGTAATATTCCATTGGTTGATAATCATAAACATTCACTGCACTAGATAACTTGATATGATTCTGGAATTTAGGTCAAATACATGCTTATATAATATAATACACACAATATGCTTCAAATGCCTATATATAAATAGGCACTACTTAATGGAAAAGACAAGGTGATGTAGTTGTTTTAAAAAAAAAAAAAAAAAAGAATAATAAAGAAAAGCAGGCCGTTCATGTCCAATTTCTGATTAGGAAACTCATATTTACGATAATTCCGATAGCACTTGCAGGCAGCATAAAGTGTGCTCTGGCCCAGAACGTAAAATGGATTGTGAATTTAGGCCAGTGGGGGAGTAGGGAGGGGGAAAATTGCACTCGTGCTCAGTTCAAGGAAACCGTGCCTATTGTGAGTACACCCTAAACATCTTCAACACCAAAACTCTCAGCAGCCATATTCACCATAATGGCTATCACAGTATGCAGCTGCTTCTCCACATATCCTTTACCTGTTGCCTCAATCATCCTATCAGCATCCTCATCAAACTTCTGCCCCTCTGTTGTTTTAAAGGCTTGAGGCCACTATTTCCTTCTCTTCTCGGACTGTCTAGCTGACTGTGAGTCTCTCTAGTAGTCAACAACCCTTCTTGGTTGTCAACCAGCCTATAATTGATTACTTCTATAAAAATGTTAATTATAAAAAAGTAATTGCATAATTAACAGGATTTTTTTTCTTTTTTTTCATAGTGGCACAAACTGGAGAGAGAATGCTGTTCTGGGCACTATGTTTGTTTTTGAAAAGTTTGACATATCGATAAATATTGCGAAATGACTACAAAATATGTAATGCAGGATTTCCTTAGAAAATTAATTTCTCTTAACCTGTATGTGCTCTTTTTTAGATCTTTTATGACACTCCCAGTATGCTTTGTCACGCATAAAACTGATTGAGAAGGGATGTTCTGTCGGTCATATTTCCATAATAAAAGATCAGAAAATGTTGTAATACAGGATTTCATTAGAGAATTCATTTCTTACGCTCTACGTGCTTGTTGTTTTCAGACTTGTGAAATAATAAAGTTAGGACATGCCCAGTATTATGTGTCGGCACATACAGTTGCTTAGGGGGAATGTTCTGGGGATCACTGCATCAGTAAATAATGATAAATGAAAATGCAGTAAAAGATTGTGTATACACCATGTCAGCAGTACAGCATGTCATTTTTGGTGCAACCATTCCTTTAAAAAAATACAGCCAAAAGTACTGAGGGGGAGGGTTCAAGAACCACCCATTTTTTTTATTTTTAAGAATTATTTTTGGCATTTTGCCATTATTTAGACAGGGCAGTGTAATGACAAAAAAAAAAAGTGATTTTGGAGAGAGAGAGGGGGGAGGGATCAAGATCCATGAGCCTGGATTCAAACTTGGGACACCTGTAGCATTACTGCGCTGGATGTCGGCCACAAGGCTATCAGCGCTGATGCCACCCCCACCCAAGATTTTTAAGGTGGAATGGATAGTTCAAGGAAAAAAGGAGCTGGAGTAATTCAGTAAAATACTTTACTCCTGAACTTTATGTCTGTGGTTCTTGTTAGTAAGACATATGGACTTAAATTCTGATATTAGGCACAATAAGAAAGCTAACATGCAGTACACTCTATTATCTTCCATTCTATTCAAATATAAATGAATTTTAATTGATCCTTAAGTGTCCTCAATAAACCCTGTTCATGTGCATAAATGCCTAAGGGAACCCTTACGAAGGAAGCAAAAAGACAGAAAAAAAAGTAAATTAGTCATGGGTGCCATATTCAATACATTAGCATCTTAGAGATTTCTAATCAGTTAAAGGCATAATATGTAATTTTTTGCTGCTTTAGGGGCGCGTATTCAAAATAAACAAAGACCAGGTAGCGTAGTTTGATGACGCTGTGACTGAGTGTGGAATCATGGGAGTTGTTGTCTTCATCCTCACAGCCAATGCAATCCGATGGGACTCGGGCAGAAATCGTGCATTTGTAGGGGAAAAAAGCAGCGCTGTTTTATCATACTAGATACGTTTGAAAATTCTGTTATAATGCTACTCTGTGTGGTCGTCACCTGTCTAATAAAACGCACAACATATTAAAGCGCCTTTGGTGTTTCCATATGTTTTCTACAAAACAAAACCGGAAATCGAGGGATTATGACGTCAATGTCAGGCAAGACAATGACACTATGGACATGATCCGTGTCACTAGTTAAAATTGCTTATATCTCTGGATTTAAACATATCCTCGAAACATTTGGCATAATACAAGTACACAAGTCAGCAAAATATATAACACTGTTCTAGTGTTTTTTGGATATTTTAATAAAAAAAATCTTACATACTGTGCCTTTAAATAGAAGTTGTTATTACTCCACCACATGCATGTGACCCCTAGTGCAAAATAAATATACTTAAATGTATTCAAAATACATTTATTTTATGCTAAGTATTCCACAAATATATGTTCATATTTATGTACTTAAATGGTGCACTAAGCGATTTTTGAAAAATGCTATTGATCACTTCGTCAGACCCAGTCCCAAAACACCTGTAACCAATCAGCAGTAAGGAGTGTGTCTTATAATGATAGAGAGAAGAGAGCGCTCAATTTGAGTGCACAGGATTGATATTAGCAGATTGACTATGGATAGAGAGAGATGGCAGAAAAAAAAGAGGAAAATATCTGAGAAACAAAACATTATTCAATTCAAGTTTATTTGTATAGCGCTTTTTATGATACAAAACGTTGCAAAAGAACTTTACAGAAAATTAAGTTTCTACAATATTTAGTAGTAGCTTATCAGTGTGTAACAATTCCCACAAAACGTGGGAACTAAACAAATAAAACAAGGGGAGGACGAATGAGGGTATCAAGGAGATCGCACAAGCCAAATTCAATAGCCAAGAAAAGTGTATTAAATCTACAATATTAACAGCAAGTACACCCAGAACAAAATAATAATATTCTTGAGTGTGAGTGTATGTGTGTGTGTGTGTGTGTGTGTAAAGTCTCTCAGTGTCCCAACTGTGTCATATATACAAAAAAGGATTAAAAAAAAGAGTTCAGATCGGTCTCACAGGTAATGTCTTTATAGTCCAGAAGCTCTAATCCACCCAGTGCTGGCGATTTAAAAAAAAAAAGTTGATTGATAACTAGGAGAGGGTAAAACAGTTACCTACACAATATGTGATTGACGTGAATAAAATCCATCAACATATGTTTGAAAGGTTGTTTTCTCTGTTATTATTATTATTGATAAGCATGGTATGGCAATATAAAACTGATAATGCATCACAATTTTGCTTTTTCAACAGCTATTCAACCTTTTTATCCTTTATACAAATTGTTACATTTGTTATAATTTATTAAATTATTGTTACAATAATTTAGAATTGTAGTAATTTATACATATTTGCATATTATCATAAAAAGTGTATATTTAAGTTCTCACTTTTAGTTGCTTATTAGCATGCCTATGATTACTACCATATTGTCTGTTTATTAGTAATTATAAAGCATTCTACATGACCATCTCCTTCCCTACTCCTACCTGATACATAAACTTAACAACGACCTTACTTACAATTAATAAGCATTATATTAGGAGTTTATTGAGACAAAAGTCATAGTTAATGGTTTGTTAATAGCGAGATATGGACCTTAAAATATAGTGTGACCAAATGCACAACATAAGATTGGCCCCTTTGTATTAACCGTGGTGCTATCAGCCTAGCCTATATACTGCTCTAAAAGATCCATAAATATTACATCTGTTTCCCAAGTTATCAATGTAAGTACTTTTGCATTATATTGTCAACAAGCATCATGAATTTTTATTCACAATAATTAAGACAACTGATCGAACCAAACTTATGATTTATGTTTATGCAGCGCGATATGCAACGCAACATGTAAAAACACAGTATAAGTCCTTATAATCAGTAATTATGTCCCCAGTGGATGCAACAAATGCCTTGTTTGTAATGGGTTTTATTGCTTTTGTCTGGTCGCGCTTGGACTCTGCATCACAGTATGTGAAGGGGTGTAACATTTCTATCACACGCCTGAGGTATTCGGCCAATCACAATGCACTGGATAACTTGCCAATCAGAGCACACCTCGCTTTCAGACCGATGAGCCTTGTAAAAATTGACGTGTTTCAGAAAGGCGGGGCATATAGGAGAAACAATAATGTACAGTATGTGGAAAATAATGCTTTTTGAACCTTAAACCACATAAACACATTACACCAAATACACAAAATAATGTTCTTTTTAGCAATGTCATATGACCCCTTTAATAGCCAGGTAAGTAAATATATATTATTTATTGTGAAAGTGACGTGACATTCAGCCAAGTATGGTGACCCATACTCAGAATCCGTGCTCTGCATTTAACCCATCCGAAGTGCACACACACAGAGCAGTGAACACACACACACACACACACACCGTGAACACACACCCGGAGCAGTGGGCAGCCATTTTATGCTGCGGCGCCCGGGGAGCAGTTGGGGGTTCGATGCCTTGCTCAAGGGCACCTAAGTCATGGTATTGAAGGTGGAGAGAGAACTGTGCAAGTAATAGTCATGTACAGGTGATTTTATATAGATATGAAGTTACACTAAGAATTTCCAGAATTTTCCTGTATTATAATTATTACTATTGTTATAGGTATTGTTAATTGACGCGGTATGTAAGTGTAAAGTTAAGCAGTTCTTTATTACCTACTTAGAAAATTGGTACTTGTGTTGACTGTCTTAACTATTCAAATTGTTGACAACATCTATCCATTATTGATTACATTGTCTAAATAAATGATAGTGAGGACATTTTTACTGTAAACACTTAAAGTTGATGAGCTGTTTGTCACTAGCTTTTTTCAGTACTGGTTAGAATATAAAATGACATGGCAAATGGATGTTTCAGTTTGCTAAAAGCAGGGCCATTTACATCAACTCCTTGTAAAAAACCTGGAATGCTTCGTCAGACACTCTTCCATAGCTTCTTCTAGTGACACCCTATCAGATAGGTAGACATTTGCTGAATATCACATCTCCCCAAGATGTTGCTTAGATGTAAGTTCGATAAACAGCTTCAATTTGTTTTATAGAGAGCATTGTTTTCTGGAGCCTGGCATTAAACACCTTTCTGTGGAAGAAAGTGATGAACACCTATCACATGAAAGATGGGTTTTTCGATGATATATTATTTAAAGGGTAAGTGTTGTTAAAATTTTTTTTACCATGTAGTTATATTTCACAAACTGCTTTCTGCCACCAAGCCATTGTTATGAATTCATATTTGTACTTATGCAGTTGTGTACTAATGTTTTTACTCTGTGTTGTTTAGTTTTTCCAAGATGAGTTTTAATGATGACTCCAACATTACCCTGAGTGAAGTCAATGATCTTCACAAAACAGTGTAGAGTATTCAGATGCATTGTTTCATTCCCAGTCTTTGTTTGCAGTCTACTCTCGTTTATTTAATTTGCAGAGTACTAAAGTTAATTTCTAAATAAGAATTACTAATAATAGAAACTATTGTACTAATAGAAATAGAAATAAAGTCACTCCATTTCAGAATTTATATACAACCTGATGCTGAATTAGATTTTTAAGCGATCCTGAAGAAGATAAACTGATTACAGCGGACTAAAGCTGGACCAGGTCAGAGTAGGAGCTACACACTGCAGGACTGTGAGACTCCAGGGGCAGAGTTGAAGACCAATACTGTAGAAGAAGTTTGTGGCTTTCACCAGTGTTTATAAACCTTTTTTTTTTTTTAACTCCCAGGCCATCCCATAGACATTACTTTAATATTTAACTTTTTGCTATAAATACTGAAGTATTCTGAATGCACGTCAGTAATACATTTTCGTATCTTTTTATTTATTTATATAGAAATGGAGGAGGGAACATGGACTTTCAGAACATTCAGCAGCTTCCAGTTATCAGCTTAGAAGAAACAGTACATCTTTCAACACAAGATGACGCTGTACCAGTACAAGAACATAATTAGACAACGGGCATCGATTGTCTATAAATCAATGTTGAAACAGTTCATGTTTAGTTCAGGTCATTTAGGAATAAGTGAACAACCACACTTGGATCTGCACCAGAACAACCAAGATCACACAAGCTAGTGAGTATTAAGAGGGAAAAAAAGCTCCTAAGGGGGAAAAAGCTACATTTTGTGACTAGTGTTGTTTATTGCTAGAAAAAGAGTCAGGAAAAATACCAAGCAAATGTCAGAGCCATCAAAAGGTATATAAAAAGTAAGTGACTACAGGGAGAAGTCTAAATGGAGAACATACTAAGTACTAAAATTTTACACATTCATTGAATGTAATCAAAGGTGTAATCATTTTTGCAACCCATCTGTTAAAAAAAACAAACGGTTAATTTACTTATTTTACAGATAATTGTTTATTTTTCTTTTTTTTTATTTAGAGTTTATATAATACATTAATTATATTTTTTAATTTTATTAATTGTATTTATGATAATTTTGTATTTTTATATTATTCATTTGATCAGAGGGGGTTATACTCATTCATGCTGACACCAGAAAAAGAAGCTGACCTAGCTGTAACATTATTGCAACCGAAAAGACTAACTGGAGTTTTTAAATGTTTGACACCAGGGGCAAACATGCTATGTCTGTTGGGTCATGTTTTCTTTATGGTTCTGCAATTTTGCATTGTAATCTTCAGTTCACAGTAACTGTGCCAAAGGTTGAATAAATGAAGGAAGCCAGTCCAAAACTTTGGATGAAATGAATCGAAACTAATGAATCCAAAACACTCAGACTTGGAGTGAACTAAAAAAGGGAAAATATAAACAAGTATCCTATTGTTTGAAAGCTGCATTGACAGTACTGGCTTTAGCAGGAACAATATGCAAACTAGGGTAACTTTATTTATTATTATTTAATTTTTTTTGGAAGTTGCTTTAGAATATGTCCTGACATATACATTAAAGTAAACTGTACATTAAAGGGATAGTTCACCTCAAAATGAAAATATGTTATTATTTACTTACCCACAAGTTCTTCCGAACCTGCAGGAGTTTTTTTCTTCTGCTAAACACAACAAAAAGATGTTCTGAAGAACATGGGTAACCAAACCGTTTCTGGCCTCAATTGACTTTCATAAAGTCTCTTTGTGTTTTGACTTGTTTGAGAATCAAGGATGGGGTGCTCTGCGTTCTCACAATGGGTACCAGAAACTGGTTACCCACAATCTTTAAAATATCTTTTTTTTTTTTGTATTCAGCAGAAAAAAGAAACTCCTAAAGGTTTGGAAAAACATGTAATTATGTAATTTTCATTTTTGGGTGAACTATCGGGTGAACTATCCCTTTAAGTGTGCCATGCACTGTGGAACCTTTGGCGGTTTAAAAAAAAAAAGGGCACAAAAACTGCATACAGTAATAGTTTAAAATTTCCATACAAGACAGCTGTTTGATTTTATTGTGCCACTCAAATTGTGTGAAAGAGGATAGAAAAGATAGAAGAAATTAAAAAAAATTAAAAAATATGTATCTTTTTATTTTTGGCTTTGTTCCGAACAAAGTCTCGTATGTTTTGTGTTGTTGGAGAATCAAGAATGGGGTGCTCTGCCTTTTTATAAGTTTCACATCCTGGTAAAGTTGCCAGCTTTCCTTTACTGATGTGCTCCCCAAAGTGCTTCATGACCGCTTTGACATCTGACATGGCCCATTGTCTTTTCACATATGTACTTTTTTTTTCTTTTGTTTGTCAAGCTCTATAAAAGATACAAACAATTAACATAAACATACAACATGGTTAAATCCAGCATATGCAGAAAAAGACCTCCGTGAAGTTGGCCCCCCACCCAACGCAAAATGTCAGCAAAATAGTCTCAATCGTTTGGGCTGTAAAATTTTTTGTTTGTGCCGCTTTGGTTTTTAGATATTAAAATAATATTTATAGGTCATTCTCCAAATTCACCCCAAATACACTTGTTTGTTTGTGCTTTGTTTGTGCCGGTAAAAGTTTTGTTTGTGCTGCTTCAGTTTTTAAAAAATTAGACATTGAATTATAGGTGATGACGTCACTCAGCCCCCAATATACTCCAAATTCACCCCAAATAGACTTGTTTGTTTGTGCTTCATTTTGTGCTGGTTTGTGTCAGTAATATTTTCATTTGTGTTTCGTTTGTGCTGGTTTGTGCCGGTAAAAGTTTTGTTTGTGCTGCTTCGGTTTTTAAAATATTAGTCATTGAATTATAGGTGATGATGTTACTCAGCCACCCACATACTTCAAATTCACCCAAAACAGGTTCAATCATTTGTGCTTTGTTTGTGCTGGTTTGTGCCAGTAAAAGTTTCGTTTGTGCTGCTTCGGTTTTTTTAAAAAATTAGACATTGAATTATAGGCAATGATATCACTCAGCCCCATACATGCTCCAAATTCACGAAAGTGGTCTTGTTTGTTTGTGCTTCATTTATGCTGGTTTGTGCCAGTAATATTTTCGTTTGGGCTGCTTTGGTTTTTAGATATTAAAATAATGTTAAGTGGTCATTTTCTGATGTCACTCAGCATCCCACATGCTCCAAATTTACCCCAAATTATCTAATTTGTTTGTGCTTCGTTTGTGCAGGTTAAAGTTTCATTTGTGCTGCTTTGGTTTTTTAAAATATTAGATAATGAATTATAGACGATGACGTCACTAAACCCCCCCACATGCTCCAAATTAACCCAAAATAATCTTCTTTGTTTATGTTTCATTTGTGCCGTCCAAATGTTCGTTTGTGATGCTTTGGTTTTTTAGATATTTTTAGTGATCATTCTGAGGTCATGCTCCAAATTTACCCGAAATAATCTTCTTTGTTTGAGCTTCGTTTGTGCTGGTAGAATTTTTGTTTTTGCTACTGTTTTTTTAATGATTTTTTTCCTAGTCAGCTAGTCCCATGTTTATATTAAATTGATTAATATAATAAGCTATTAAAACATCCTTTAATATATAGACATTTAGAGCCTATTCCACGCTCAAGCGCGCATAAAGCTTGCCGCAAAGAACTGGTGAAAGTATTGATTGAATGCGTAGGGGAAAAAGAAAACATTGTAATTATTTGTTACTTATTACTATAAGAACTATATCTCTTTCTCTGTGCTAGATCATTGATGGGGAGCTGGGCAATTAGTAGTGAAAATGACCAAAATAGGGTATTATTATTATTTTTATTATTTTTAATAAAATGGCTATATTTCAAGTGTTTATGAGGCAAACGAGACAATTTGGGGTAAATCTGGAGCATGTATGGGGCTGAGTGACATCATCGCCTATAATTCAATGTCTAATTTTTTAAAAAATGAAGCAGCACAAACGAAGCACAAACAAACGAGACTATTTGGGGTGAATTTGAAGTATGTGGGGGGCTGAGTGACATCATCACCTATAATTCAATGTTTTAATATTTTAAAAACAAAAGCAGCACAAACAAAATTATCTCTGGCACAAACCAGCACAAACGAAGCACAAATAAACGAGTCTATTTGGGGTGAATAATATTAAAATATTATTTTAATATCTAAAAAACCAAAGCGGCACAAACTAAAATTTTTACAGCACAAATGGAGCACAAATGATTGAGACTATTTTGCTGACTTTTTGCGTTGGGTGGGGGGCCAATTTCACGGAGGTCAGAAAAAGTGATCAATGCCGAGTTTGAATAAAACCAGTCATACCTTTAACTTCAGTATATGAAGTAGCTGTTCTGCTGACTTGATCGGCATTTTGACTTACAAAGTGTATGTATATATATGTAATGTGCTGATTGAGACGTTAAACATTTGGATCCATCTGCAGGCTTTTAATAGACAAAATCGTGGTAATAAACAGGCATGGGTCAAAACAGGGGCAAACAGGTATAATCCATGAGCAGGCAAAAAGAGTAATCCAATAAGCAATCCAAGCTCAAAAGGTAAGGCAATAGGTAAGGCAAGACAGAAACTAGACAGTGTAACACGTTAACAGGCCAAGAAATAATCAGCGATGTGTATGTGGATGTGTGCAACTTTTATAGTGTAACCGATGGGAACCAGGTGTGGTGTAATAATGAGTTCCTAGGCAGGGGTTATAGGAAATAGAGTCCGGAGAAAACAAAGAAGAGACCCACTATCGTGACAGAGCCTCCCAACTATGAGCGGCTTCCAGACGCTCCGAACAGAATTTATAGACCAACTCTTAGTCCACGGTGGAGTTGATGGAGGGAGGAACCATGAGGGGAGTGAAACAGGAGGTTTCAGGGGTCTGACTGACAGAAACGGGGATGGTGGATGGGGAGCCCAAGGCGAAGATGGAGAGCCGAAGAGCCAGGGTGACACTGAGGGATCAGAGGGCCATGGTGGAGATGGAGATGAGGGAGCTCTGAGCCAAGGCGACACCAAAGGGTCAACGTACCAAAGTGGAGTCCAAGTCTCGATGGCCGGAGACGGAGATCTGGGATCCTCCAATCTTGGTGCAGCTGGAGCCTGGCTGTTCCGAGTCAAATCCTGATGGGGCCTTTTATTTTAATATAGGCTATGTTATTAACATAACATTTCAAACATACTGAAATACTTTAGCCACGGAGCGAAGGCGGAGCGGTGTTTCTGGTTCAGTGAGCGTGGATTGATTATTAAATGCTCGGAACGCGGAGGGAAATAGTTGCCGCTCCACTCCACTCACATACTCCGCTACCGAGTGAGAGAGATGTTTTGCCCTACAAAATGAACAAGACCGCGGCAGCACAAGCACAGCATATCCGCCAAAAAGCAACCTGCAGCAATGCTCATTGCACGGCTCACCAAGCTTTACTTTTGTGGGCTCACATGGCAGTAAATAATACGATGATATGATCATGCAGTCAATACAGATATTTAATAAAAAAATTAAAAACAAGCAGGGCTGTAACATAACCCATTTAAAAACGCATGCAATGTCTACACCGGGCATGAGTGGTGCGATCCGACGAAAGACAATAGAACCCAGTGATGTTGTCTAAACTGGACGCGGCGTGATGCGACACGATCGCCATCAGTAAACCTGATGCTCGTTCTATTTATGACAAAATGTTCTGACACTACGTTCAGATGATTTGCAACTGTAGTGTGAGGTCAAGCTTAGACAGACTTTTAGCACAGCGGGGCGCAGCACGTCAACTCTTGTGTCCAGTGTAGACACAGTTAGACAGTTTCTGCTCTATTTACAAATAATTTATATAAGAAAAAAATGACTCACTGCGTAGTTGCCAATTTTAATTTTAACAGTTCTTAACGCCGAGTGGATGATTAGATGCATGATGGGCTGGTATTAAATAAAATTTTTTAAAAATCATCTTCTCAGTTATAAATTTGACTGGTAAATAATAAATAATGAATTATATTAAAACGTGTTTTGAACAATTTCTTTGTCATTTGAATATTGTAGGGGGGGGCAAAAAAATCTATTTAAATCGTAAATCGGATTTTTTTTTTAGGCCATATCGCCCAGCCCTATCGTTTTGTTATTGTGGTGGGGTGCAGGGACCACAGAACGGAAAGGAGCTGGACACATCAGAGTAGTGACCTCCTCAACTGTAAAGGGAGATCCACAAAACTGCACAACAAAGTCAATAAACTGTGCCAGGGTCCAGCTAGGGTCTCCCTCTGGTAAATTTAAGCTAATATTAGCATCAAGACCACTCCAGAAACAGTCCTTTACCAAATCCTCATCCCCAGGCATAAGGTGGCTATACCGAAGGAATTCCTCCACATAAAGTTCAATGGGTTGGCCATTTTGAAAAATGGAGCAGAGCACACTTATGGGGTTGAATGAACTTTTGGCTGGCTCCATACCTGGTCTGGTGCTCAATAAAGCTGCTGGATCCAGCTTTGGCTGATTATTCTGTAACGTGCTGATTGAAACGTTAAACATTTGGATCCATCTGCAGGCTTTTAATAGACAAAAACGTGGTAAAAAACAGGCATGGGTCAAAACAGGGGCAAATAGGTATAATCCAAGAGCAGGCAAAAAGAGTAATCCAATAAGCAAGCCAAGGTCAAAATCCGTAGGCAAGGCAAGACAGAAACTAGACAATGTAATACGTTAACAGGCTAAGAAATGATCAGCGATGTGTATGTGAATTTGTGCAACTTTTATAGTGTAACTGATGGGAACCAGGTGTGGTGTAATAATGAGTTCCTAGGCAGGGGTTATGGGAAATAGAGTCCAGAGAAAACAAAGAGACCCACTATCGTGACAATATATATATAAAAATGTAAAACACATTTTTCCAAATTTCATGGCATATTAACAATTAAGCACAATCATATTTTGTTTGCTTCTTAAAACTCAGTTTCATAAGGCAATTCATTTTCATGGGGCAAAACGTAATTAAAGCAGTTAGATTAATTAAAGTAGTTTAATTAAATTTGATTTTTATGGTGAAGTACTGTTGTATTATATTATAATTATGTAGTTGAGTTATTTTGAGAGTGATTTTATTTTTGTATCTGACCACAAAGGAGTCACAAGACCACCTTTTTCAGTTGTGGGGATCAATCTAGCATTCTTTCTAAACATTTTGTGAGTTACCACACAATCAAATCACTAAAACTTCTCTGATCAACAGAGGGTACCAAATATTAGCACGTGAGAATAAACAATTCTTCCCTGCCGAGACAGATGGTAACACAAACTTCTAGCACTTTACGCTAAACTTCCCTGCCGAGACAGAGGGTAACACAAACTTCTAGCACTTTACGCTAAACTTCCCTGCCGAGACAGAGGGTAACACAAACTTCTAGCACTTTACGCTTAACTTCCCTGCCGAGACAGAGGGTAACACAATATTAGCACGTGATGCTAATCTTCCCTGCCTAAACAGAGGATATTTTCATCTCTAAAATGAACAAATTTTTTAGAGGGTAACTTAGTTAACCAAACGCTGCAGCTGTGTGTTAACTCTTCTCTGGCGGTGCAGAGGATACTGGTCTTAAAGGTTCTTTTGGATAAAGTTACTCTCACCAACCCTTGGTTGTACAGAAAGATTCAGTCTGGAATGAAGTCAGATCTTTGTTGAGATTGCAGTTTCAATCTGAATTCAGGTGAGGAGCTCTATCCGGGTCACGGCACCAAAAATGTTGGAAACTAACAAGCGAAGACCAGGAGACTCTTGGGTAATCTTAAGCAGAATTCTTTATTGAGAATGTGCTGGATGTCGCTGCAGTCATCAAAAGTCTAACTAGTCATTTATACATTTGTAGTTTATATACTTTTCTAGGGGGAGGGATACATAGAGGTGGAGACAACCTAGAAAAAGCATGCAAATGCAATACAGGGATCAACCCGACACTGGAAAACTCCCAGCTTTGATCTCATCAGCATAACAGTGTCTTTCAAATGCAGAGGTGCCTGATAGTATCGCCCATACCTTCACATTATCATAGAGACATAGAGACGTTTTCAGTTTATATGCTATTATATGCTGTTTTTTTCAAGGAAATAATGAGTTCTTTTAACAGTATCTTCAAAAAGCCCAGGAGAAACCAAGGCAAAACACCATATAACACCTGTTACCACTCTTTGACTTTATTGTAAACACTCAAATTGAATTATGGCGATCTGATTTTTTTTAGCCATGCGTCAATACGAAGTTACTGTCCTGGCTTGGGAGGTATTCTGCCTTTGTTTTACTGTCCACTGAACCAGCGTCTATGGTTTTTGTACAATTTGACAAGACATTTGTTTAATTAAAAGGATGAGAAGTAGTTAATAGTCTCTTACTGGCCTCTATATACAAGCGTACCATAAAACAAACAAAACAAGCCTTGCAAATTAATATCAAATATTTTTTAAAGCAACTTGTTATACAGACACTTCATATTTAATGGTATTTTATGATTTCTTATTGAATTTAATGTATTATACTTTCAATTAAACATTTGCAATGGGTTTTTACAAGCTGTTTTTATAAAAAAAAAATTAGCCTGAGTTTTTGTTGCATTTACACTTTTGACCAACAGGTGTCACCAGTATTTGGTGTTTTGAGCACTTCAAAACAGTGAATCATTTTGTGAAGCAGTTAGTTTAATTGATTCGAAGCTTCGAAAAGGTTAGTTTCTCCCATCGCTACCAGACAAGCGGCCGTCTTTCCACTTCGCACGGTAATCCAATCACTCTCACTACTGCAAACCTTACTGATGATGCAATCTCTCTTGTGTACGACTCACTTCCCATTAGGGCTGTCAAAAAATTTTTTGAATTTCGAATATTCGGCAAATTTTAAATAAAAATCCACATTCTAAACGTTGCATTCGAATTTTAGGTGTACATTAAGGAGGCTGCTTTAAGGCCCGGCCCGGGTATGCTTCATATTCTGCGTTCCGTTCCATCTTGCGCCCAGCAGCGTCAGCACAGTTTTCAAAAGGCGGACGAGCTCGACACGCAGTACCACTTCTGTCTTATCATTCAACTCGTAAATCTTGTTTACATCAAAACTGAAACCAAGCCGTTCACACAGAACGCATATTTCGCACATTTTCTAGACGGACATCTTCTATCACCGTTGCACTCGTGTCTTGCACAAGGGATCCGCATGTTTAGAAAGCCATGTAAAATTAATGTAAGTTCAACTTTTTAAAAACATATCTTGAGACTTTATGGTAGGTTTTTCCCCATCCCACTGCCTCTCATGTTTTTAAATGAAAAATGTACTCTGTGTGATTGGCTTTCCGCCCTTTGTATTAAACTATGCATGCATACATGATGCTGTTTTGTTTATAGTTCTTTAAGCATCTTAATTATGATTGGTTTATAAACATTATTTTAAATATTTTTCACTTCACAGTCATGTATTCTAATGCTTTGAATAAACGTGCATTAGTAATATTTTGTTATGTTTTGAATATTGTTGCATTAGTAGTGTATTAAAAAGCTTTTCTTCACCCTAACTGAAATTATGCATTTTAAATTCGAATATAATTCGAATTTTGATAATATATAAGTACAAAATTAAAATTTAGTTTTTCAGCCATTTTGACAGCCCTACTTCCCATATCCTCCTTCCTTCCGCCGTTAATTAAAACACTCAACCCCAATCACGCAAAGTGAAAACAGAAAACATGTTGTGGCCCAAAGTTTCTGTACTGACACAGTGTACAAAGGGTCCATTTGACCCCACTACTGGGATTTATTCTCACTTACAGTTCTATGAAGATATTACATGATTTATTAATCTGTTCATTTTAGTAAATAAAAATGCAGTCATTCATTGTTTGTTCACGTTAGTTCACAGTGCATTAACTAATATTAAACAACTTGTGATTTTTATAATTGGTAAATGTTGAAATTAACATTAGCTATTAATAAATGCTGTAGAAGTATTGTTCATTCTTAGTTCATGTAAACTAATGAAGTTAATTTAAGCACCTTATTGTAAAGCATTACCAAATAATTACGATTATTTTAAGAAATTTAAACAGTTGTCCTTCCGCTTTTTGGAAGAAAGATGTACTTTTCAAAATCATACACTTTGATGTGTTGTTCCCCTGCTCTATTTCACATTGCTTATTGTACGTTATAAACTACAGTCTAACTTAATGTACTGTATTTCCTCCATTTCTCTCTTATCTCTCGGTAAGTGTCTCAGTTAGTGCTGCCACACCTTCCCCACTTTACACTATCTTTGCACAGAGATCGCAAAACTGTGATGGGGTTACACACTTTAAATACACAAGTCATTTAAAAGTACAGTTTAGAGACAAGTGAGATTTTAAGTCTGAACACCATTTTAGAGCATAGTAAAAGCTACTACATGGTCAGAAATATAAGGACATCTAATTTGTCCTAAATTGTCAAGGTGGTTCTCAGTTTACTGGTGTGAATGTATCCAAAAGTTACACAAGTGCACACGCACACACACACACACACACATGCAGTCACACACACTTGCATAGTCATTTTAAATTGAGTGCAATGACTATAGCTGTGTAAACTGCTAAATGAACGTAGAGTTAAAAACATGAATATCAAACAATAACATGAATAGTAGCAGTTAAAAAACATAAATATCAGAAAAAAAAATTTAGTTAAAATCGTGTGTAGACTATTGCTGTGTAAACTGCCAAATGAAAGTAGACAGTTAAAAAAACATGAATATCTGGAAAAAAAAAAAAAATGTGTAAAATGAAAAAAATATATATATATATATATATATATATATATATATATATATATATATATATGTATGTACATATACATATACATATACATATACAATAAAACGGTTTTCCATTGCATTTATGCAAACTGGAAATGCTTTTGATGCAAAAAAAAATGTAAAAGCTACTGACGCAAGATGTATGCAAACGATTATACTAATGAGTAAGAATGGGTCTTTATAGTACTCTGAAGTTGAAGTTATTTTCTAGAGAAGAGCATGTGAATGAAAAGCAGCAAGCAGAAACCAGCAATTGAGATTGCAGCTTTAAGCATAAATGGACACTAAATATCCTTAGGAATGCACACTAATAGACAAATAACTTGGTAAGCCTAAACAACATGTAATAAAGTATATGTTGAACATAACCTGACTAAAACCAGAAAGTGGGGGGTTATTTCATAAAACAAGTTTATCAAATAAGCCAGGCTTATTTCAGTTAGTCTGACTTATTTTCACTTGATTTGGTTTCATAAAGTAAATTTACCATAACTCAGGCTCAGTCACTCGAAACAACTGCTGGGAAACTAACCTGGTCTGGAACAGGCTAGCTATCAGGTTAAGCTGAGCTCCTCTAACACTGACCAATAGGAACACATTGATATTACCACTGACTCTCCCACATACTATTATTTGACTTTATTATGAGTTCGAAAATAAAAGTCCAGAAAATGCAACTTAAATCAAATAAATAAAAATATAGGCTACAACAAACTGTTCTTAATGTATTGTGCAATCTTTTAAGCTATATGAAAACATTTTAACAGTTGTTAGTTGCACATTCAGTTGATCAGCAGTTTCTATCCATACAACCTTTCTCTTGGGTTTTATGACAGCTGTACCTTTTATGGTTATTAGTAGAACATTAAAACATAATCTAAAATTGCTCTGTAAAGCAGTAAAAACACTAAATTACAAGTTTAAATCACAAAATTAGAAATTAAATAAAATAATAGAAAACAGACTACATTTTAACTGATAATTAATAATTTGAGCTAGTAATCAGAGCTTTATTAGCTAGCTTATATTTGATTTACAGTTACTGCTATCATAAAAATACACTTATATGAAGGGTTAAAATTCTATGTCCAACAACAAATATTTTAGCTAAATGTATATTTTACACAAAATGATTGGGCTCTCTGTCTGTTTTGTGCACAGCAGCGCTTGTTTACTCGCGTAAGCCTTCCCCACTCCTGACAGCAGAATGGATATATTTGCATGACTTTCTAACATTTACAGATGAAGAATAGAACTGTGACATATCTGTTATGCACTGGGGAAAACACAACATCTCAAATGAATTAAACAGCACAAATATATTTGCTGTTTTCCAGGGTGGATCGATTTGATCCATGATTGACAGAAATTCCTGCTTAAGAATAAGCGTGCACATCAAATTATGTTGCCTCATTGAACCTGAATCAAATTAGTGAGATTGCATGAACTTAAATTGTTGTTTATGAAACTGCTTTAGTCCCGATTGATTTGTTAGGTTATTTGAAGTCAGGTTTTATACTTTAATCCCTGCTTTTCTTAGTGTCTTTAGTAAAACAGACCCCTGGTCTCGTTGCCTCCGCTCATCAGATAAAGTTTTAACAGCAGTATGAATTGATGCCAATATCTATGGATTTTTAAGGTAATCAGCTAACTTAGCTAATTATTTTTATTTTTGGTGTTTTCATTAATTTTAACATCATAATCTTAGTGAGGAGGAAAAAAAACTTCTCATTTGAAAGCATTTTGAGTAAAATAGCTCCATATTTAAGTAAAGCACATACAAATCTTTTAAATAGCCTTTACTGCTGAGTAAGAATCCATAGAGGGTATCATAGCATAATGACTCCAAAGGGAGAGATTTATAAAGACATCCTGAAAGAAGGTTGCCAGCCAGTCTCAGAGTGGGCTGTGGGTACAGATGTCCTCTGAGTGTGAAGAACCAGCCGTGATGCACTGACAATGATTCTAACCCAACCCACCCAGGTAGGTGTTATTTGCACCATGAATAAGGTAGTGCCCAGAATAAGTAGCCTCAAGATGATATAACCAGGAGAGGGAATATAATATGCTTACTTGAGTCCTCCTACAAAAAGGGGCATTTCCCTTATTGAGTGAAGAGGAAGTGGCGCATGATTTGTATCTAGACTTGTTTGCAGTAGAAACTGTCTTTGACACGGCACGCCCAAAAATACAGAAAGTATATATATATATATATATCTGTCTTTGACACGGCATGTATATATATATATATATATATATATATATATATATTTTTTTTTTTACAGGTAAGAACTTTACTTCCATCTCTCTGTAACATTAAATAGCATTTTGACCTTCAATGATTGTAAAACTGAATTTTATGATCTTTAATATGATGTATTTCATGGTGCCATTCAAGGTTATTGTGCAATTTAGCGCAATATGCGGGGTTAGTGAGCGGGGTACAGTTGAAGCACACTGTCTCAGTTATACCCGCTGTTGAATCCTATTGTGTGGGATAAACTGATAGCCATAACTGCTTCTGAAATCAGTTAGTAACTTAAAAAGAGTAAGCTGATTAATGAATATATTAATGAGTCACTGAAGTTAGTGAATGTTATTTTAGTTTTTACTATTTTACAGATTAACTGGTTTTTACATTTTTAGACTTTGTGATTTGTTGTTAAATAAACTGTTCTTAATTTTGAGATTAACTACTATAGTCTTTGTATTAAGGGAAAACTATTATTAGAACTATTAACTCTTGTACTTTAGTGTGAACTGTGGGTTATTTAACTCTGATAGTTTGCTTAAAAATTCAAAAGCAGAACATTTTAGTTGTGTGTAAGGAAGAACAGGAATACAATGAAGAGCTTAATTGTTTTAAGGCACTTCAATATTTGAAATTTAGTTATGGTACTTTATGCCTGGTATACACTGTTAGAAAAAATAATCCAATCTGATTGCAGGCTTGTTCAACTGAATAAGGCAATCAACTGAATATTAGTAGTCACACCACTAGTTTAGAATCAATAGCACTAACTGTATCTTTCCTGACAATAGACCTATACTGATAGACTCTTCCTGAATTGACTATATGGAAGTTCTAAAGTACACTGTGCATTTAAAGATAAGAAACATCATTTAATGTTGTGGCATATATAGGTAGGGACTCTTGGGACCCTCACAGAAACCTCTTCTGCCTTATTCTTTTCAGAAACTAAGAAACTGTGGTTATACAAATTGTAATCAATATGCCAAAATCCATGGTAACTACACTTTTACTACAATGAAACCATAGTTAATTTTCATGAGGTATGACACATGGAACAATTTAACAGATTTACTTGTGTAATTTTTTACACTCACATTTGTCATTCCTGAAACTGTAAATGTGAACGTTTGGGTCCTCTTAGACAAACAAAACTTCTTATAATTTTAAATGTTGATGTCATGTATAAGGGTAGTATTAATTTACTTCAAAATATTACAATTAAATCCTAATCTAATCATGACAAACTATATATTGTTGGAAAGGTCTAAGACTCCTAAATAGATATTTGACCACTCTTTGTTGTGAAAAATTATGAAGGAACAGTAATAGATTAACTTATGACAAGAGTGCACCTCAAAACATATACATCATAACAGGAGTTCTGACCTTTGTCACAAAAAATATTCTTCGCTTCCTTTTTCTCTATCATGTTTTAGTAATCATCATAAATTATATATCTTTAGAAAGCTTAAAACCTCCAAATTCATCCTGTGAAAACCATTTTGAAATCGGACACTGCGATA
Source organism: Cyprinus carpio (assembly GCF_018340385.1). NCBI lineage: Eukaryota > Metazoa > Chordata > Actinopteri > Cypriniformes > Cyprinidae > Cyprinus > Cyprinus carpio. The sequence goes on from NC_056599.1 coordinate 126,193, forward strand.
CCATGGAAATCGTACTTTAAATTCTTTTAGTGGGCTCCTCCCCCTTAGTGAGAGGTGTCATATTCCAAATATATTACGGTCTTTTAGAATCAAAACTTCTCATAATCTTGACAAAATACATATCATTGGAAAGGTCTGAGTCTCAAGATAACATATTTTGAGAAGAGAAAATAGCTTCTGCAGAAGCGAGCACTGCTGCAGCAGATTAAAATACAGACAAAGGCTCCTACTGGAGCGGGAACTGCTGCGGCAGTGCAGAAATATGGAAAAGCTCCTGCGGGAGCGGGCATTGCTGCTGCAGTGGGGAAATATGGAAGAGCTCCTGTGGGAGCGGGCACTGCTGCGGCAGTGAGGAAATACAGAAAGTCTCCTGCGGGAGCTGACACTGCTGCGGCAGTGGGGAAAATACGGAAAGGCTCCTGCGGGAGCATACACTGCTGCGGCAGTGGGGAAATACGGAAAGGCTCCTGTGGGAGCAGGCACTGCTGTGGCAGTGGGGAAATATGTAAGAGCTCCTGTGGGAGCAGGCACTGCTGTGGCGGTGGGGAAATATGGAAGAACTCCTGCGGGAGTGGGAACAGCTGCAGTGGGGAAAGACAGGAAAGGCTCCTGCGGGAGCAGATACTACTGCGGCAGTGAGAAAATACAGAAAGCCTCCTGTGGGAGCTGACACTGCTGTGGCAGTGGGGAAATATGGATAGAGGCTCCTGTGGGAGCGGCTACTGCTGCGGCAGTAGGGAAACACGGAAAAGGCTCCTGCTGGAGTGGGAACTGCTACCGCATCTGAAAAGAGAAAACAGCTTCTGCAGAAGCGAGCACTGCTGCAGCAGATTAAAATACAGACAAAGGCTCCTACTGGAGTGGGCACTGCTGCGGCAGTGGGGAAATATGGAAGAGCTCCTGCGGGAGCAGGAACTGCTGCAACAGTGGGGAAATGGAGAAAAGCTCCTACGGGAGTAGGAAGTGCTGCAGTGGGGAAATGGGGAAATGGAGAAATGGCTCCTGAGTGAGCGGGAACTGCTGTGGCAGTGTGGGAATTAGGTAAGGCTCCTTCGGGAGCAGGAACTGTGTGGGAATTAGGTAAGGCTCCTGCCGGAGCTGCAGTGGCAATGGGGAAAATGGAAAAGCTCCTGTGGAAGTGAGGACTGGGGGAAATATGGAAGAGCACCTACAGGAGCGAGAACTGCTGCGGCAGTGTAGGAATTAGGTAAGGCTCCTGCAGGAGCAGCATTGGCAGTGGGGAAATCTGGAAAAGCTCCTGCTGGAGCGGGCACTGCTGCGGCAGTGGAAAAAATAGTGAAAAGGTTCCTGAAGGAGCAGAGACTGCTGCTGCAGTGGGGAAATATGGAAAAGCTCTTGCAGGAGCAGGGACTGCTGTGGCAGTGGGGAAAACGGGAAGGCTCCTGTGGGGGAGAGCATTGCTGTGGCAGTGTGGAAATTAGGCAAGGCTCCTGCGGGAGTGGGAACTGCAGTGACAGTGTGGGATTTGGGTGGGGCCCCTGCGGGAGCAGGGTGCTGCTGGGACAGCTGGAGTGGGGATGGGCCGTTATAGATGGATTAAGTGATGTTAAAGGGGGTTAGCTATGGTTGTTCAGGAGTCTGCGCCAGGAGAGTTTGGAGGGATGGGTGGGGTGTGGGAGCGGAGAGGGAGGGGGGAGCATGAGAGGAGCCGCCTGCAGAGATGTGCACACACTTGGGATGGCCCTGGGAGTGGAAGAAAAAGGGGAAAAAAACAGGGGAATGGCAGGCAGGGGGCCTGCGCCATTAACGGAGATATGCTCACACTTGGGACAGCTCTGGGAGTGAAAGAGAGAGGGAAAAACAGAGGGGAATGGCAGGCATTGGGGCCTAAGCCAAGGGTGTTCAGAGGGATGGGTAGGGCAGAACATAGAGAAGGAAGGGGTGCTTGAGAGGAGGTGGAAAGATAGCTGCTGGAGCTGTCTGCGGAGACGTGCTCATGCTTGTGGAGGCGTGCTCACGCTTGGGACAGCTCCGGAAGTGGAAGAAGAGAGGGGGAAAGAGAGGGTGAATGGCGGGCATCAGGGCCTGTGCCATTAATGGAGGCAGCCTCACACTGGGGTTAGACTGTGGGGGCTGCAGGCCATGGGGAGGGGGTTGCCGGAAAAACTGCGGAAAACACGAGGGCAGTTGTGTTTTAGATCAATTCTGAGTGAGCACGCTAGTAAGTGGTAAAATATTTCCATAAATAGATTGATCCTACCAGAAGAATTGCATGAAACTTATGTCTGTATCATCTCGGTGAGGTTTATACATGCACAGTAAGGCAAATGTAATGCCTTCAGGCATTTCAGTGTAGATGACAACTCTGAAAATGTATTAAATTGCAACACACGGTCTGTGCAGCTAGTGGAGGCAGCTTCAAACTGCGCTGTGACAGGAAAAGATGCTGTGAAAGGCTGAGCCGCGGCAGGAAGCAAGTGAGGCTTTGATGCAGTGAGATCTGGGGTGCGGCCCAGGCTCGTTGAATCCCTGCTGCTGCCGCGATCCAGCGCTCGTGGAGAGCCGGGTCTTTGAGCGGGACAATGGTGGTGTCGAGCGAGGTGAGCTCGGGGCTTTGCACGTTCTATTGGCCTCAGCGTGTGGCTGGTTGAGAAGAGCAGCTGTTGCAATAACTACTGGTGCTCGGCGGCCATGTTTGGCGGAGTAGGAGTTATCATGGGGCCAGCAAATTGTGGTAGATCTGAAAAAATCCCCGGTATAGATCTCGTCGTTGGACGGAAAATTGAGTCTGTGATAAGATAGCAACAGAGCAAACCAACTGCTGAAAGTCGTGAGATAACGAAGGTAGGACGTACTTGATTATTTATAGGTGTTTCCTCTTGAGCTGATTGGTAAACGGTGTAATCACTAATGATGAACTGGCCATGTTAATTATCCGTGCATGCTCCTCCCGAAATTTGTTTATGAAACATCACTTAATTTAAGCTAATTGATGCAAACCTTTAGCGACACAAAATTAAAGCAGGCTGAGATTGATTAGAAAGCAATATATTGCTTTCAGGAGCACAGAGGATGCAGTATGCACAGTGCTGCACTCTGCACTCACACACCTGGACAATAACAACACATATGTACGGATTTTGTTTGTTGACTTCAGTTCAGCATTTAACACCGTCATTCCCTCCAAGCTGACCACAAAACTTGGAGACCTGGACATTAACACCTCCCTCTGCAACTGGATCATGGACTTTCTGACCAACAGGCCTCAGCATGTTCGGTCAGGCCACACCCACTCCACCACCATCACACTTAACACCGGCGTACCACAGGGCTGTGTGCTGAGCCCATTCCTCTACTCCCTCTACACCCACGACTGCAAGCCTGTGCATGGATCAAACTCCATCATTAAGTTTGCAGACGACACCACGGTGATTGGCCTCATCAGTGACAACGATGAGACTACCTACAGGGAAGAGGTACAGCACCTGGCCACATGGTGCGCTGACAATAACCTGCTTCTTAACACCAGTAAAACAAAGGAGCTCATTGTGGACTTCAGGTAGAAGAAAGGAAGCATGCATGACCCCATCCACATTAACGGGTTGGTTTGTTGAACGTGTCTCCAGCTTCAAGTTCCTGGGAACCACCATCACGGAGGACCTGTCCTGGACCACAAACACCTCGCAGCCTGGTCAAGAAGGCTCACCAACGCCTCTTCTTCCTCAGAAACACTGAAGAAGAACCAGCTGTCTTCAGCCATAGTGGTGAACCTTTTACCGGTGTGCGATCGAGAGCATCCTGACCAGCTGCATCACAGTCTGGTATGGAAACTGCACGGTGGCTGACCGCAAAGCACTGCAGAGGGTGGTGAAAACTGCCCAACGCATCACAGGGACACCACTTCCTGCTATTGAGGACATCCAGAGGAAACGCTGTGTACGTCGAGCTCGCAGCATTCTTAAGGACTCCTCTCACCCTGACCATAGACTGTTTAACCTCCTGCCTTCCGGGAGGCGCTTCAGGAGCCTCCGGACAAGGACCAGCAGATCCAGGAACAGCTTTTTCCCTACAGTGGGCTCCTTGCTGAACTCTGCCCTCTGACACCCCCCAACACCATACACACAGACTCCTCCCCCACTTCATCACTACATCTGACTGATTTATTTATTTATTTATTACAACAAGCAAAAACAGCAAACCTGCTATTACTTGCACTACTGTCTGTTCATCCAGGAACACTGAATAACCCATTTGCACACTGAAATATTTTCTATGCACTTTACTTTCCATTGCAATAGTGTAAATTGTTCATATGTTCATAGTTCTGCCTATAGTGTACATACACTTCACATATTTCATCTGTATAATATGTTCATAGTACACCTATCTGTATATCATGCTGATAGTATTTAAAATCTGTAAATTTTGTCCATAATACTTATCTGTATAGTTATTGTACATATTGTAGACCTTGTATATTCTGTACTTACTGCTTATTGCACTTCTGGTTAGATGCTAACTGCATTTCGTTGCCTTGTACCTTACATGTGCAGTGACAATAAAGTTGAATCTAATCTATGATTAGAAAATTATTGATTAGAAAATTGTTGTTTATCAAAATATCTCTCTTTAGAGTGGACTTTGAGATTTTTAACTTTGCGGATCTTTTTTTTTATGCCCAAACATACACACTACACACTGACTAAAATTCAAAAAGTGAAAAAGCATAATAGGACCCCTTTAAAAGATCTAGCTGGCAGAGGAAGACTATACAAAGTCATAAATTCTCCCTACTGCTGTTTTTTATCTTTCTTTCTCTAAATGTATTTTAGTTAAATACAGTTCTTAATACAACATATTTTACCGTTTAAACATGTACAAGACATTTCTTACATTCAAACTCATTTAACAAGCATTTTAAAAGTAAAAATTAAACATTTAATCGTCACAAAAATACTGATGCGGCTTGTTTAGGTGACTTGGTTTGCTTTGCATAAAATAAAATTATTTACAGCCAAGTAGCTTTTTTTAGATAAAATAAAACATATACAAACCTATATTTGACCAAAGAAATGCAAGTCGGTGGCACTGAGAACTACTCTCAATTGAAAAGAATGCAAGATATCCGCACTCAATACAAAAACTGGGTTGTTCCAACTGCCCTGTCCCAGGAGCTGGGTTACATAAAAACTACCCAAACACAAATAAATGTTGCAATAAAATAACCATGATTTTAAGAGTATATGAGCATACTAGAAAAACAACTGATGCAAGCTGGTAATCACTTAAGTGTGTCCATTAAATGATTGCGCAAATACTCCATTACCTCTCCATCCTCTGATCAATAGCCTGATCTGTCAACCCGCTTTATTCCAAGACCTCGCAATTTACAAATTAAACATTGTTCGTAGCATTATAAATGATAAAGACTAAATATCTAGGCTACCTGGCTAAAAAAACAAAATATGGTTTTGGTCTAATACCAGGGTGATTTTTTTTTTTTTTTTTTTTTTTTTTTTTTTTTGGATGTACGTGGACGTATCCACCCACGTTTTCTCTCACAGTAGACTATAATCTTACCTTTCAGAAGCGCGTCGTGCTTTAAAACTCATCAGTAGCAAAAGTCATTCATGTCCGGATAGTTTTATTCTTTTTGATGAAATTTATAGAAGTACATGAGGATGGTTTGCATGTGATAGGCTATTATAAGTGGTGCACAGCGCGGGAGCGGCATTACTATGAAGCCAAGTTAATTCAGAGTTAGAATAACTAAGGGGTGATAACTTTTTGATATGAGTGCAATAATTCAAGAGAATGCCCAAAAGATAAACTAATATCTCTGTCCTTTTTGCCGCCCTGACTGTACTGCCACCCTAGAAATGACTGAGATGGCTTATTTAAATCCAGAAAGTAACCGTGCAGAACCAGAAACTCGTATTTACTATATTTCCGATAGCATGTGAAGGCAGCATTAGTCTGTTCAAATCTTCAAGCTTTTTAAACATCTTCCAACCTTCTGGGGATGCTTTCTAAATCCAACATCACAGGATTTGACAAACTTTTTTTATCTAGTTACATTTGGAATTTTACAGCATACAGTTTACAGAAATTCACTGCAAGTTTCAAAATTGTTTAAGGTAGACGATATAAATATTGGGAAAAACAAATATTTTCACACATCGCTAATTATATTTAAATATATTTATATCTCATTTTAATTTAATAATTAAATATAAATATATACAATAAATGTAAAATCAACCTACTTTTGATCTCTGCGATTGTGTGTTGACTCTGGGGTTATGATTGTTGTTCAGTGTCGACAGAACAACTATTTCACATTGGTTTAATATTCAACTTTTGTTTTTAAAACAGGTGTTTCATTACTCCTCCTGGAACCAAGAAATTTAGGTAAATAGAACCATATATTGTCAGTTGCATTATTAAATGACATTATTTAAGTAAGTATTATGTCTCTAATTCTGAGCATTTATTAATGTTTAAGTTTGCCATTCAGAACATGGAAAATCTAGACCCTGCTGTTGTTGATGTAATAAAGGAATCGGGCGAGTCCACTCTGGAAAAGGCTAAAGCAAAAGCTAAAACCAAATTTGACCAGTTTATTAATGTCTCACTTAACATCGCTGTGACTGGCAAGACAGGATCAGGAAAATCCTACTTTGTAAATGCACTTAGAGGTCTAGAGGATGAAGATGATGGAGCAGCACCTACTGGAGTCACAGAAACTACAATGGAGCCCACCATGTATGAACATCCTGAAATGCCTAATGTGAAGCTCTGGGACCTGCCTGGAATAGGAAGCCCAAACTTCAAAGCAAAAAAATACCTGAAAGACGTCAAGTTTAACACCTATGATTTCTTCATTATCCTTACCTCAGAGAGGTTCACGGAGAATGACATCATGCTGGCTGAAGAAATAAGAAAACAGAAGAAAAGCTTTTACTTTGTTCGTTCCAAGATTGACAATGACATGTCTTCAGAGAAAAAGAAAAAAGGATTTGATGAGCAGAAGGTTCTTTCCAAAATAAGAGAGGATTGTCAGAAAAACCTGAAAGAACTGGGAAACCCCAGAGTGTTCTTGATATCGTCTTGTAATGTGGAGAAATATGATTTTGAATCACTTCAAAACACTCTTGAAGATGAGCTTCCAGAACACAAGAAGTATGCTCTTCTACAAGCCTGGCCAGTGTGTTCTGCTGCATCTCTTGAGAAGAAGATCAGTATGTTTAAACGGATGACCTGGGCTGCATCTCTTGCCTCTGCTGCTGTAGCAGTTGTCCCTGTGCCAGGCCTATCAGCAGCATGTGATGCAGGCATGGTTGTGCTTTTCCTCACAAGGTGCTACTATGCATTTGGTTTGGATGAAAGATCACTGACAAGGCTTTCAGAAAAAGTTAACAAGCCCCACCTGAAAGATCTGGCCAAATCTAAATTTGTTACTGCCATCCGAGAAAAAGCACTGACTAGATTGCAAGCATCTGCTGCGCTCGCTGCCATTTCTACTGTTGAATATTTGTTGAGTCTCCTTCCAGGTGTAGGCAGTGCTGCTGCTGCAGGAATATCCTTCGCTACCACTCAGTACCTCTTGAGAGAAGGAGTAAATGATCTGGCAGATACGGCTCGAATAATCAGAAAAGAAGCTGGGCTTGCTTCTGTTCATTGATCTTTGTCTAATAGAGCATGTAAGCATTTTATGCCTTAAACTGTCTTCATAATATTAAAAGAATCTATGCTAATGTCCAAGCAAACTATATACTGGAATATATGATCACTTTATTTGTTACTGCACTTTTTAAATTTTATCCATTCCTGTATTTTCCTATTGTTTTTGATTCTTTCAATATCATTTACAATGATCTAATTTATACATTATTAAAAATACTTTCAATTGGATTTCAGTGTCATTTTCTGTGGTAAATGCCAATAAAACGTAACTTTTAAATTTAACTTTTCATTTTCATTGATGAAATCCGGATTTGTTTTCAATATCACATATAACCATGTATAATAATGTCTCATACATAATAAAATTGTGTTTTGTGTATCAGCTGTTTTGTGATAACTGTTTGTATATGCAGTTTAACTATGCTCCCAATATTTATTGTATTTTATTTGTATATTTTGCCTAAATTCACTTTCTTAAATATACTAAAAGTCTTGACTGATAAATAACTGATTGTATGACACAAATATACTTACTACCCTCACCGGCCACTTTATTATGTACACCTGTTAAAGGGTTAGTTCACCCAAAAATTAAAAATAGCCTGTGATTTACTCACCCTCAAGGCATCTTAGTTGACAAATAGGCAGTAAAAAAGTTTTTTTTTTTTTTTTTTTTTTTGTGTAAAATTCCTTTTTTTGAAAAAGAAATGCATATATTTATGTAGTGTAAAGTCTGATATTTGAGAAAATGTAAAGGGTCACTAACTTTGTCAAATCTTTCACTGCTTTTTTTTTTGTTTTGTTTTTTTACATTTTTACTGAACTGTACCATAAATTTGTCCTATGGTGTGACATAGCAAAAAATAAATAAATAAATAAATTTCTTAATAATACATAAATAGCATCCCAGCCGGCACATGACCGACCTTCAGTGTTGAAATATGGTTGCAATAATGACAACTGTAGCATTTGGACTAATCAGACACAACTGTTTGTTATATTTAACAATATCTAATGCGCCCTTCCCCCGAAATTTAACTATCACTTCAAAAAAGGAAGAACAGGCCTCTGGTTCCATAGCAACTAAAGGCACACTATCTGATAATGCTAGTTCATAGCTCTAAGAAATGCGGCAAAGCAACTCTTAACTCAAGTCTCTCAAAAACAGACACATAATGCCCATAAAAAGGGACTCTTCTTAGTCAGAAAACCTCTCTTTGAATGAACACACATATCCTCTAGGTTATTGTATATATTATTGCTGTTCTTGTATATTGTCTGTTGAATTTGACTGTTTTATGCATGCTTATAATAGAACCACTTGTTTATGTAATCTTACCTATATGTAATCTTACCATGTTTAGTATCTATGAATACGTCTTCTGATGATCTAAACGGGACTGTATATTATATGTTTATACATATGCAAAATATTAGTGTTCTAAGAACCTTTAGTAATTTTTGCATCAACTCCCCCACCCCCCTCCCCCGCTCGAGTTCAGTTTGCAAACTGCCATGCTCTCACACAAAGGGTGAACAAACTCCCGCTTGGAATTTCAGCCTTTCTCATTGGACAAACCCATCCTGAGAGGCGTGAACCGTCTCAGACTTTAAAAAGGCTCACACACAGACACACCTACTTCTCTTCTTTTTCTTCTAAGAGTATGTGAGCTAGAACACTTCTACAACCCGCTCAGTCTGTGCCAGGCCTTGTGCCTTGACTTTCCATTTACCAAAGGTCCTAGAATCTCAGCTGATGTCTCTCTTAGCTCTTTTTCACTTTCCACTGGGAAGAAACTCACCATCAAGTCAGAACATCTTTGGAATTTTTCGCTTTTTTTTTTTTTTTTTTGTTTTGTTTATTTTTTTTTTTATTTTTCGTGTTTCTTCTTCTTCATTTGTCTTTTTTTTTTATTTTAATATTTTCGTTAAATGTTTGAACAATGTCAAGAAAAAAGGAGCTATTTTTAATGGGTGATTTTAATTTATATTGGGAAAATAACTCTGACCAGAAAAAAGACATAACAGATAAATTTAATCTCACCCAGTTAGTTCTTGGTCCCACCCGCATCACTCACTCCTCCCAGATGCAAAATTGACTCAATGTTTACAAATAGACCGGAAAGGATAACAAAATCATATCAATAATTAAATTGATTGTCTTATCTTAATATAAATATAATGGGTAATGGGAAGGAAACTCACCAAAAAACATTTTAAGAACACAACCACAGTGAAACAATATCATTTGGCACCAAAAAAACGTTTTAAGAACACAACCACAGTGAAACAATATCATTTGAGTATTCCTAAAAATGATATGGACAAATTCAAATCTGCTTTAAAGAGCAGGTCAGATGGGTTTTTGAAAAATCTCTCTTTTGCAGTTTATAACGTAGCTATCCTTAAATGAAAACAATCTGCAAAGTTGTTAATCAAAAAAGGCCCCATTTACACTGCATGGTTCAAGTGACCCAATTCCGATTTTTTCCTCTCATGTGGCACAGATCCAGTGCCAACGTAAGATAAAAAGCTTAAAAAACAAATACAAAGCGATAAAAGACCACAACAATAAGAGTGGAAATAGCCGTGCAACATTCCCATTCTTCGACCAAATGGAAGGCATTTTGGGTGACAGGCCAAGCTGCCGACCACCCGAATTACTAGATAGCTTCAGAGAAGATGATGTCGCTTCATCAGGTGGACTGTGAAGAGCCGGAGTGTGAGAAACATTAACGTTCCAGGTAAGGGCAAACTAAAGTTTTTTTTTTTTTTTTTTTTTTTTTTTTTTTTTTTTAGATAGTCTAGCATTTTAAAGTTGTTTCAGCAATCGACAGATTAGAAAAAATATGTTAGCAATTACAGTATTACAGCTACATCATTCATTACAAAAGTATGATAGCTAACATGGACTTTCTAATTTGATGAATGCTTCAATCTTATATAATATGCAATAGGCTATTACTTCAGTTTGTTATATTACATTATTTTTTTTTGTTATCATAGACTAGACAAACATGTGATCACAGTTAGTCATACTCTTAAGAGTTAATATCTGATATCTTTAGTTCAATCAGCACTTTTGTAATTTACAAGTCAACATTTGTCAAAAAGCAACTGAATAGATATGCTAAGCATTACTCAGCAAGTACTAGCATGTCTTAGACATTTGACCAAAGTTACTAGCATGTTTTCTATCATAAAGCTAATTACTAGCATGTTTCGATCATGTTTTCTAGCCAGGATTAGCAGTGACTACATGTCACTAGCATGGTTTCTAGCATGAATTATCAAGTGACTAACATGGTTTCTAGCATGATTAGGCAAGTGACTAGCATGTCACTAAGCCATGTTTTTAGCATGATTAGCGAGTGACGAGCATGTTTCTAGCATGTTTAGCGAGTGACTAGCATGTCGCTATCATGTTGTTCTAGCATGATTAGCATGTTAGATAGCATGTTCGTAGCGATGATTAGCATGTTATAGCAGTGTTGCTCAGCATGTTTTTCTTCTTTCTCGCATGATTAGCATGTTACTAGCATCTTGTTACCATTGATTAAGCCAGTTACTTACATGTTGCTAGCACAATTAGCAATGTTACTAGCATGTTCCTAGCATGATTAGCAAGTGACTGGCATGTCCGCTAGCATGATACATGTGACATTTACTAGCATGTTCCTAGCATGATTATAAGTGACATTAAACATGTCACTAGCACTGTTTCTAACATTATTATAGCATGTTGTTAGGATAGATAGGATAGATAGATAGATAGATAGATAGACTAGATAGATAGATATGATTAGATAGAGTAGATAGATAGAAACAGTCAGGATGATCAGATAGATAGATAGAATATAGATAGATAGATAGATAGATATATAGATAAACAGACACAGTTCAGACTGATAGGATAGATAGATAGATAGATAGATAGATAGATAGATATATAGATAGTATAGATAGATAGATAGATAAGATAGATAGAAAACAGTCATATGATAGATTGATAGATATAGATAGATAGATAGATAGATAGATAGAGTAGATAGATAGAATAGAATAGAAACAGTCCAGATGAATAGATAGATAAGATAGAGAGATAGATAGATAGCATAGATAGATAGATAGATAGATGAGATAGATAGATAGATTAGATGAGTCTGGACTGAGTTTTGAATGTGGTTAGTAATAGTACATAGACAGGTCGTAAGTCTGAATGAGTCTAATGGGCTCTTCAGTGTGTTTTAGATTTGAATTTTTGACAGTTGGAGTTTACGGATTGTTTCAGGTTGAGCAGAGGCTTTTTCAATGCAAGTCTATGGCATTTTGTTTTTTTTATTATGGATTGTTTAATCTTCATTTTTATGCAAACCGTAAGTGCCAATCAGTCATAAAAAAGATATAGCAACTCGAGTCAGGATCAGTCTGTAAGAGCTGGGCTGAGTTTGGAGTCTGTAGAGTTTAAAGCTCTAGGAGGAGTTAGCCATGCAGAATTTAGTTCTCAGAAGAATAATAATTCATACATAATTAAGTTTAAATAGTAAGCTCAATAAGGTTGGCTTTCTCAAGCCAACTTATAATAGTTTATCAATATAGATATATCAAGTGTTTGGCTTTCTCGTGAGCCAACTTAATGAAGTTTAAAATAGTAGATCAGTAGTTGGTCTTTCTCAAGCCAACTTAATATATAATTATAGTCGTTTAAATAGTATATCAGTAAGTATGGCTTTTCTTCAAGCAACACTAATAATAATAAGTTTAAATAGTCGATCAGTAAGTTGGCTTTCTCAAGCCAACTTAGTAAATGCAGATCAGGGGTGTGCTCAGGTGGCTCATCCTCCCACTGATAAACGTCAAGTTACTCAACTTAACTGATGTGCAATGGTATTTAAGTAGGATTATTTTGCAAGTCACAACAGCACACTAGATGGATTCTAACATGATAAATTAGCTTAAGAGATATCTTATCTTGTGGGGGAGTATCCCAAAAATGCTGATAAACAACAGGCGTTGACATTCATCAAAGAGGAGAGCCTCAAAATTGCTGCATTGATTTTAGCATAAGCAAGTCTCATAAATCGAAAATCAATTATCTATGTTGCAATGTTCCTGCTGTCCTGTAAGTTTGACGATACTTAATAACATTAGATCAGAGTGCTGTAAATGGTTTGACAACCCAGTGATAAACTCATTGTAAAACGTGGCATAAAGCTACTTGAAATCTTTATTTGTTAAGCTGCTAGATTAGTCACTGTCTCCTTGTCAGAACTCGAATTAATATATTTTGAAATATAGCCGTTGCGATCCCCAAAAATTGCAATAGGCCTACAATCAATATTCCTTTGATAACTTACACTTACCTGTGATCGTCAAGTCATTACTTGTTCCCTGGTGCATAGTTAACATAAATGGTTTGTCCATAATATACTATTTCCTCTATGCTCACTAGGCCTTGCCTTAACCTAATAGATTATTAATAAGCTCACATATCTGTTCATAGGAGTTATGACCAGCAGTACCCCTTCCGTACGCGGTTAAACCTATACCGTACCTTGCTTCTTCCTGCAGATGAAGACAACTTATTTTTAGACAGTAGAAAGAGCAGGGTATCCGAAAAGATAACCAATGTAAAGATCGTCTTTTTGTGCGTGCAGTTCAGAGGAGGCTGGACCTGCTGTTCAAAGAATCTCCATTTCCAGGCAATATATCCACGCGCACTTTGGACAGCTGAAAACAAAAGATGCTATTTCTCAACGGTACTACTGGCCTGGCATGTCAGCAGACGTAGAGAAATGGGTAAGCTCATGCACTGTATTCATACTTCATTCACTGACTTAATAAAAATCAATACATTGAATAATATATAATTTATAATAATTTTAATATGATAAATGTTTGAGCGTCCTCCACAGTGCACAGTCGTGCCAGAAAACGAGAAAAGACCTAAAACGTGAACCAGATTACATCCAAGTCAAGGGTAGCCACAATTATTCAACTTTAATTAAATGTGCATTTTGTATTCATATTTTGCAACACCTATAAATAAATATTTTATATCTACAAATTAATATGCCATAACATTTCTTGACTTTCCATATTTTGTCTGGTTTGACAGACCAAGGTTCAGTTCGCAACATTGTCGGAATGGACTTAATTGGAAAGCTGGTAAAATCAGAACCAGCAATGTCAGTAAACCACAATCCGTGTCATTATAGATTACTGCACGAAATGCGGCACAGGCGTATCCTCTAAAATTCCCAGTCAGCCTGCAGAAGTGACCACAGTGCCAATCTTACGTAAATTTGTTTTATCAGTTTTGACAGTGCCCAAACGGATACTTCCACCAATGCGTCAAGACAGAGAGTTTGTGAACACTGTAGCAGCAGTTGCATTACTATTAAACAAATACACTGAATATAATTTTTTTTCTGTGTACATTACAATAATAAAAACAAAAGTGTTTTTTACATAACTTCGTTAGATCACACTGGAAGTGTGCAAAAAGCTTGGAATTAAGAGGAGTCTCTGTGCCCCGTACCACCCTCAGACAAATTGACTGGTGGAGAGGCTCAGTGGTACCATACAGAGTGAAAAATGCTCCACCACAGCACATACGTGGCTAGTGTGTCGTTTGGACATCATCAGTCACAGAAAGAACTTACCCTTGTGTACAGTATATAATATATCATTCTCTGTATTTACCTTTATATTCTGACAATGTTTAGTCACATTAGAGTCCTTGTAAAACTGGTTTAGGACAAGCCAGTAACCTGGGACCAATATTTGGATGCGGCTATGTTTGGGCTGCGCACAAAAAAGCAGCTCACAACAAAGTTCTCACCATTTTTTCTTATGTTTGGGAGAGAAGCCAGATACCCATCTGAGGTCCCAGAACATTATCAGGTGGAAAAAAAAGATAAATTATTTTATGTAAAAGGTTTAAAGGAATATAGTAGATAGCAATGTAGATAAAATAGCTCTCATTACTAACATGTTTCAGGTTGATGGCTCCTTTGAAAATGACTACAGTGAAGAAGGGGTGGCCATCGACATTAAACGTCATGAAGAAATTATGGAGCTGGTAGAGAAAAATGTTGAAAAAACGCATGAAAGAACTAGAAGTCGACTAGCACAAAGGCCAAAGCCTTCAGGTGGGAGACATGGTGTGGAGGAAGAATGTCCACAGTGAACAGCGCAAAGGGGGGAAACTTGACCCAGATTATTTTGGTCCCTATTATGGTCACCAAAATAGTAAGGTAAAAGTGTGATCTTGTGGACTCTGTGGGACAGTCAACACACAAGTCAACATCGATCATACGATCAATTTTGTTGGTTTATATTCCATGTAGTATGCACTGAAACATTATTTTTCTATTATGTAATCTTAGTATGCAGAGAAAATACTGGCAGGAGAGCCTCTACAGTTTCCCAAAAATACTTCTGCAGTGGAACAGTACAGAGGAGAGATCGCCATGACACTGTTAAAATGAGTCTGGTAATTAGTTGTTGTGAAAAAAATTAATAATAAATAATTCTGGGCCTTTTTTGTGACATTTTGTCATAACTGTGCAAAATTTATCCAAAATGTTTCAATTCATAGACTAATTTCATGGGAAGTACCTTATTTTTTTTTCACATGACTGAGAAACATTATTGATTGATTTACCCTTCATATAGTTCTTGATTACATTTTAGTGTTGTAATTTTTCAATGTGTGGTATGTGTGTGTGTGTGTGTGTGTGTGTGTGTGTGTGTGTGTGTGTGTGTGTGTGTGTGTGTGTGTGTGTTTTGGTGGCCAGATGACCTTAGCGAGCTGTGCCACCACTGTGGGGAAAAGAATACTGTGGATGAACAAGTAAAGACAGTGGAAAAACAAACACAGTCGCTACCTTGTTTTAGGGTAAGAAGCTCATTTTAAAATAAGACCGTCTATCTCAGTGCTCTGATCATTCTGAGGCCCAATTCATGCATGCCACATCTTTCTTAAGAGGATATACACACAGTATATGTATCACTGCTAGCCTGTATGTTGTACTGTATCTCGGATATTCACCCTGAATATCTTAGAAGCATTAAGTTTTTTGTTACAGATTCAGTGTGACTTGTGTGACCGGTGGCACCACATGTAATGTGTACAAGAGCCTGACCCCATGAAGCCCTACAGCTGTGCAGCGTGTCAATTTTAATGTCCACCTCCCCTGCCTTTATATATTAGTGTTTAAGTTTTTGTTAAGTTAATGGTATTGTTAACCCGATATTACCTCACATTGTTTGAAAAATAAAGCATTTCATTGCAAATTAAAGCATTGGTTTTATGTATGTAGAGTATGTACATAGATTATAGATAGAATGTTTGTACTTTTATTTTACATTTGTGGTAAAACCACAAAAAAAGGTACATGGAAGGACAGATACTGTAAGTTACCTGAAATGGTATGATTGTTGTGTTCATTTTTAAACACATAACAATGGGGTCACATATTCTGATGCCCCCCTCCCCTTGAAATAGACTGTTTCTAAATAGATCAGCTTCATGAACATTGTTAAACACTTATGTTGCATACAAAATGCAAAAATAGGCTACTCTGCAAACAACTGGATTGTTTATTCTCATGAAATTTTAAATTGGTTTAATAAGCCTATTAAATAACCAGCATTTCTAAACACATTCCAAAACATCCCTTTCAGTTTTTATTACACAGTCACTTTAAGTTTTATAGAAACCTATTCAAGAGTATTTACAGTAGTCTACATAACACTTAGTGCTAAATCAAGCAGAGGATTTGTTTTATTAAAAAAAAAAAAAAGTAGATTTTTATCCATTTAAAAGTATTAGAAAAAGAATAAATACAAATTATTTAACGTAACAACTGTACTGTTCATATTCGACCAAGATTAATTTTTTGGTTGTTATATATATATAGTTTTTTTTGTGCATTATTTGATTAGTAAAGAACGAGACCAGACTGCATTGACGCGCTCATTCAATGTGCACGCGCGCCATGAACTTCCTGATTCTGACTCGCCATCTCCTCAGACGAGCATTAGAGAGAAGTGCATCTTTACGAATTATGATTATAATGAAAGAGTTTTTGTTTTCGATTTATTTCGTTAAGTAATCATTTAAAGCTCTCTATAGATATATTTATTATGCCTGTAAGGCATGTATTTGCTGAGTTTAAGTTCATTTTTGTGAAGCGCTCCTGTTCAAGACTAGACGGCAGACAGCACATCCAATAAACGTCAATAAACGATCGTGTACTACAATTAGAGCCATTCTAGAAGGTGACATTTCAGCACTTGACAAATGGACAGCGACTCCTAAGGTAGACCACTTAAAGCACTAGCTACGTGCGATTGGCTTTACGTACATTTTTTGGGAAACCGCACGTGAGAAACAATAACAAACGATCGTAAAATTTACTCGTTAGAAAAGCTCTTAAGCGCTAATTATCAATTGTTATCGGCAAACCCGGCCCTGATTGGTTGGTTCAAAACACTGAACAAAACAGTACATTTTGTGTCTAAAATTGACTTGTTTGTTGAACTAAAATCAAGGTAATTACACTTGTGAAAACATTCAGCAAAATAGCTCCCTTGTCATGGTATGTTACTTAAATATATCATGTTAGAAATAAACTAATCATGTTGAATTTTTACCTCAGTATGTTTCTATGTTTATGTGAATTCTATGGGTGCCGTCACACATTTCAATTCTCCATGAAAGTCTCTCAAAAACAGTCAGGCAGTGCATAATTTTATGAAGCTATGAGAATACCCCCCCCCCCCCCAAATAATAAACCACTTTATTCAACAATTCTTCTCCACATGTGTTCCGAAGATGAACAGAGGTCTTACGGGTTTGGAATGACATTAGGGTGATCATTCAAATGAATGACCAAATTTTCATTTTTGGGTGAACTATCCCTTTAAAGCTCTAGGTGGAGTTAAGAGTTGAAAAATTCAGTCTCAGAAGAAAATAATTTTATTATTATGTTTAGTTTAGTTAACGTAAAAGAAATATAAATTTAAAATGATTTAATTTTTTTAAGAAGACTGCTATTACCAGTACATACAATATTTGCTGGACTACCAAATCAAAAACACAGTCTTAGACTTGATGCTTATATCTTTCCCATTACCCCATTATGAATTACTGAAAGATTATTAAAGGGGTCATATGATGCTGCTAAAAAGAACATTATTTTGTCTATTTGGTGTAATGAAATGTGTTTATGCGGTTTAAGGTTCAAAAAACATTATTTTCCACATACTGTACATTATTGTTTCTCCTCTGTGCCCCACCTTCTGAAATGCGTAGATTTTTACTAAGCTCATCGGTCTAAAAAAATTGAGGTGTGCTGTGATTTGCCAGATATCCAGTGCATTGTGATTTGCCAAATACCTCATGCGTGTGATGGAAATGTTATGCCCCTTACCATAATGTGATGCTGTGTCCTGGCATGACGAGGCAAAAAAATTAAACCCCATCATAAACATGGCATTTGTTGCATCCAGTGGGTACATGATTACGGATTATAATGACTTATACAGTGTTTTTACGCTGTAATGTGGGTTTTGTTTCATGTTTTGGGGTTTTGTTTCATGTTCTTGTTTTCATGTCTTTTATTTTGTAGTTTGATTTATGCTGTTTGTGTCATGCTTCCCTTGGCCCTCTTTGTCTTCATGTTATTGATATCGCATCTTGTTGGCCATGTGTTCATGTTCTGAATTGCGGTTTATTGTCTTAGGTCATCGTGGGCGCATTGTTTCCCCATTCGGTTTGGATTCATGTCGTGTGTCCATGTCTTGGCTGTCTGTTAAGCTAGGTCAGGTTTTTGCCATTGTGCCCTGTCGTCTTGATGTACAATGTGTTAGACGTTTGTAACCTGCTGTCACTGGTGAGTCTAGTTCTGTTCATGGCAAGACGTCAACTCTGTTCAAGTCAAGTCTTCTGTCGTTTCTTGTCTGGAGTTATGTTTGGAGGATGTTTTAGATTTGTCACTTCTGTAAATAAACTGGCAGCTTGGTATCCGTCAATATGCTAGCGCTTCAGTGGATCTGATCTACTTAGCATACACGTTGGGGCAGTTGCGCTGTGTAAAATAAAAAACCTCATGTCTGGGGGCATTTGTGATGCGGAGTAACTGACAAACAACAAGCGCTACTGTGCTACAACATGCTGCTAAGGACTCATGTTTGTAATCGTCCAGTGGCAAATTTCTTTAAAAAAAAAAAAAAAAATGTGAAAATACGTACCTTACTAGAGTGGGGGGGGCTGTGAGTCAGAACCAGTCCGTTCATTGTGATTCCTTACCTCCCCCAGGATCAGGAATCTACCGTCGCCTCCATAAAATGTGTGACACACATCTGAATATTTGGGTTAAACTGTACTGGAACAGTGTTGTAAATACGATATACTCAACCAATAAAGTATATTATTTAAATATATAATATTTGAAACAAATAATATTAAATGAAGCTCAATCATCAATTAACGAATGTGTGTGTTTATTTTAGCACTTCCGTCAGTGAATACGCTGTCTGCAAAACACTAAAATACGCTATCACGAGAAATAATTAAAGTTCTAAATGCAGAAAGTAGCCTAAATTTAAGAAAGTTAAAATACGACTGGACACATACTGAGAACTCATTAATAAATGCAGTGATTGCTATCACATGGAATGCCGGCAGCCAGCAATGACCAATTCCCTGGACAGTAAACCTGCCGTCGTCCTATTTTATAGGTACTCGACACACCAGAGTTTAAATGTTCGCTGTGATAGACACTAGACGCAACCTGTTGCAAACGCGGTGTCCAGCGTCCGCGTGTAAGATACAGTTCACCTAAAAAAGCCTCCTCCGTTTAGGAACGTGCTTGCGCAGTCAGACAGTTCACCTAAAAAAGCCTCCTCCGTTTAGGAACGTGCTTGCAATCAAACATGGCGCATTAGCACGTCCTCATCGTGCACGGCATCATCTCTTTGAATATAGGAATCTGTTTCCTACTTTTTCTTGTTAGGCGGACTCTTTTTGTGTTTGGCCGTGTTTGGAGAAAGGCAAACCTCAAAAATGTACGAATTAGCACAAACGAATTGGGTCAGCCATCAAGGCATCCTAGGTGTATTCGGACTATTCCTTCTTTCAGGACTACTCGGCGAATCAGAGTTACATTAAAAATTGTCTTTGATCCTTCCAAGCTGTTTAATGAGGCAGTCAGCGGGTGTTCACAGTTGCATCAGATTCCAAAAGAAGTGAAATAAAGAGCATCCATGCCATAATCAAAGTGTCTCACAATGGCTCCGGTGGGGTGAACTAAGGCCTTATGATATAACATATCGATGCGCATTTTTTTTACTCACAGTAATGGCCGCTACGTGGCAGATGAATGTAGGGCATCTACGAGTCGGCATTCACAAAGCGAGAGGCTTATTTCTGCTATTTTGTAAATGTAGGCGATTATTTTAGATGATGAAATGTGAAATTGAAAGTTGATGTGACATACGGCCAGAGTTCTATGGTGACCGCATACTCAAATTCGTGCTGTGCATTTAAGCCTCTATTACCAAGTGCATACGCGACACAGGGCAGTGAACACACACAGCACCTTTCTGTCTATACCTCTATCACCCACCCCTTCGAGCCTGTGGGTAGGCCATTATGCTGTGGCGCCCAAGAGAAGCGTCGGGTTTCGTTGCTATTACTGGCAAGGGTGCACCTTCAGTCTGGTATTTAGGGTGTAGTTGTACAGCGCTGTAGCATAATCACCTCCCCTCAAAGCAACCTACAATCGGATACTGCTCGCACACCTTTGGAGTACTACTTATCCCGACCCTCTCTAGAACCATTAGGTGCCACAGACTTCCGTCGAGTATTTTCTCCTGACAAATTTTAATTTTAAACTAATATAGACAATGGTAAACCGGCAGTACGTAATTGGGTGCTTAATGCAGAATTGACAACATTTACAAAACCAGTGAACGATAATGTTTGCCTTCATGCATGCCAAATGTTCCCGCTTTATGTATAGAGCGAGCAAAAGAACGCGATGTTAAAATCACTGTCTGTTCAGTTTGATAGGTGAAATGCGTTGTAGAATTATTGCGAAGACACTGATGAATGGTATACATCAAACAAGAATTATGGTTTTGATTTCTCGTCAATAACAAAAAGCAACTATCAAAACAAAACAACTTTATGCAGGAAAGTTACAATGTATTCATGTTCTGATTGAACAACCTCTATTTCAGACTTTATTTTTGTAGTGTTGATTAGCTGTGAATTGTTGAGTGTTTTTTTAAGATTTTTTGTCAAATTAATTATTAATGTAAGGCAAAGGCAGTTAATATAATTTCAACGTGCTTAGCATATATTAAAGCTAATAAAATAATTTCATAAAAAATCCTCACCAATAGGGATCATGATAAAACAGAGGAATTTCAAAAATTGTGAAATGATTCTAAAAGTGACGTTAAAATCGAAATCAAACTGTTAAGAATAAAAATGAGACTATTTCATAAATGTGTATGTGCAATCTGATGTTGCATCTGATGTTTTGAATACTGTAATTAATATGATACTCTTTTTAATAGTGTCAGGGGAACTTCCTCCCACACATGAATAGCAAATTTTAATAAATAAAACGCTTTTATCATGAAGCATGATTCGTTTTGTTATAAGAACATTACAGGGATACTTCAGTGATATAAAAAAAGCTGAATCGTTTGGGTGGGTTTTCCTCATAAAATGGTAGCACATTTTACTCGTTAATTTCACAGAACATATTATTGGGGATACGAGGGACAGGTCTATATGACGGCGCTCGTGCGCTTTGCTCACACCTGCTAAAACACTCATCAGCATTCTGCAGTTCTTCTATTATAGATGCAGTCATGTTAAACTTAGTTTGGTGGTTTTTCTCATTAAAAATGGTACAATTTACTGTTAATTCAATAAGAATACTCTTCTATATACTAACATATTATATATACATATATTACACATATTTATCTATACATAATACAGTATATATATATATACACTCCACTTTTATATATACATAATATGATATATATATATAATATATATACATATATATATATATACTTATATAATATAACACTCATTCATAATTACGGTAAATAGTTCGATTATAACACATATATATATATATCAACTATATACACATATATCCAGTTTGAACTAGTCGGAGTGAGTAATGACTTCCACAGACGGACAGAGAAGCATCCTCGGGCATGTTCATCTGTGGCTACCAGAAAGCGGCTATGTTCTAAGTCTTCCCGGCCCGTCCTAGCTCCGACTGACCGTTAGTAAGGAACTTGCTGATTTAATCAATATGTATTATTTATTCATAATATGCCTATCTTTGATCTTATCCCTTTGTTGTTGATGAATGCCCGTGCATTGCTGTCGTCCTCTTTGCAGCACAGGGGTACCTGTGCACTCGCGCAAGAGAGAGGAGTCGCATTATTCCGGCTGCCCGTGGTGACGGACTGCAGCATTCAGGATGACACCTATCATTCTCATGTTTACGGCTTGGGGTGAGACGGCAAGGTGGGTTCAACTTAAAGAGCGGTCATCAGTAGACTCCCCTACACCCTGACAGCTTCACAGGTCCCACAAGTCACTTGTGTCTTGCTTTCGTCCATGCCTAACACAACAAGCTACCCAGTGTCTCAATTGACGCATAAATTTAGGTTCTTATGGATTAGCATGAATCCATTACCAAACTTGTGTGTACACTCACGTAACTAGCACTTGAAGTACGTTGTAAAGAACTGGGAGCTGGTGTAGGAAATTAACGCAGTGGCTTGGTGGGGAAAAAAAGCTCATGTAGGCAAAAATGCTCCAAATATTTAGAATGTGAGGCGTAAAACAAAAGTTCTAGGTTTTGTTGTGAGAGCAAAACTATTAACAATAGCTTCAAATAATTCTCTGTTGTATGATAGACAATGCATTTTGGAAGCTTTTTGGCGCTTTGAAGGCTACATTAGCGTAACAGTGGTGAAAGGCAGGAGGGAAAGCACATGAAATCTGAGATCATATTTCAAGTAAATGTGGCCCATATAAAATATAGTCTGTATAGAGTGTTTTCTGGCTTTCTAAAAAGGCACTTGACTATGAGGGAACGTGAAAAGAGTTAATCTGGGCTTAGGGCTTATGTGAGACGGGGCAATGGGACGATGGCCGAGCAGCTTCATCAAAGGGACAATTCGATCAGGCGTCAGTTTCAAAACTGTGTGTCTGGTGGGGGTCCAGGAGAGATCGCCACAAGGAGTGTGCGAGGGAGTTTATTTTACATAGATTTAGACTACTCTGGCAGGGATAAGCTGACGAACCATTCAAAATGTTTGTGGGTCAGTAGTAGTTTTTTTTTTTTGGGTCAGAAATGAATTTTTATGCAATAATATGTATTCTTGGCCAGTAGAGACTTATAAATATGTTTTAAATATATCTTACAAAATTAAAAGTGGTTCTTTTGGCATGTTCTGATTATCAAAATTAACCCTAGCGACAAAAGAGTGTGCTTGGTTTTATGCAAAAAAAATAAATAATTAAAAAAAATAAAATTATGATACATCAAAATAGATGAATATGACTTTTTACATATATTTTTTTTCATGTGACACTGGAAGACTAGGAGTAGAGATGCGGAAACTATCGGGCTTTGTCATTACAAAAAGGATATAGTATGTTCGGCTGATTCAGGCATTATTACAATATATTCAATAGAAAATAGTGTTTGAACAAATATATGTGCAGGCTTTGTGAGACTTCTTGAAAAGATACTTTTAAAAAATCTTCCGACCTCAAACTTTTGATGGTTGAATGGCTTACTTATTAATTGCTGACATATTGAAGACAAATACGTAATCTTTTTTTGAACTGAACACATTGTAAGGGTTTTGGTTGACATCCTTTACCTTTGTTATACTTTTACCTTTTTGTTTTTGTATTTTTCATAATGCTCACACAGTAAAGACTATGGTGGGCCCTCTCCGTAATGGGGCCTATCAGGAGAGTAACAGTAAAAGTCATTTGTCGGCGTGTAGGCATAAATCGGGCAGAGGATGTGCCGCGAGGCAGCAACACGCCACGGCGCATTTTTCATGAACACCATTAGTAAAGCGGTAGCC